>NC_087213.1:61543969-61551469 GCF_015104395.2 Macrobrachium nipponense | reverse complement strand
TATTGGCACGTAACCACCCACAACGTGCAGCTCCCCTGTCTCCACTGACGAGTTTATGAAAATGTCCTGCATTTTAAGTGGGATGCAGAACCGAATTGTAATAATTAAAGTGGATCAGATAATGTTTCTTGATCAGTTAATATGGCATGATTAGGGATTGTTGTTATACTTACATTTTCTCTCAGAATGTTGCTAAATAACTATATGGATAATTTTCTAGAGTTTATATTCGTAATGACAGATTCCGGCCATGGTTACTGTGTGAAGTAATACAATGGCTCATTCAGTCGTGTTGTGAAAGAACATAAAATAGTAAAAAAAAATTTATATTTGCGGTACTTATAACCTTATGTCGGCAAAAAAAATGTATGTGAAGAAATTCTCTGAAGTAGTCCTGTTATTTCTCTCTCTCTCTCTCTGCTTGTATAAGCGTTTGTCATCTACATTTTCAAGGGAATGGTAAGAAGGACTTGGAAACTCCCTCCCAAAAAGGGTGGAAACTGCTTGAATGAAATAATCGACCAGGTTAAGTATTCTCAGCAAATTTTGGCACTACGAGGTTGATTAACAATGGATGATGAAAGGGTTTAAATGGAACTTATCAGTCATGTTCGAATGGGAAGACTTTTAAAAAAGTCCTTCGCACTGTGGTAAAAAGTTGATGGTTTGGCTTCTAGAGTGAGTCATGTTGGGTTGGATAAGTGATCTAGGTTAATAAGGGTATGATAGATGTGTAAAACTATTATTAGTTGATTACTGATGTAGGCTTAGAGCGTCCTTTATCCATACACTAGTATAAAACTGTTTATTTCCTCACATAATCATCACAGCAATGAATCATAACGCAGTGTGAAAATATGAATTTATTAAATATGTGAGAAAAGGGAAGGCGGTATGCTTCTAACTTAGACATGGCTCTTTTGCCACACTCGATGTAAAATCTTGCAAAATAAGCAAATTATTATTCGTGTTGGTACTTCACATGCTTTTATAAATGAGATTTTCATTGCTCTATGAGACTTCAGTCTATTTCTTGAACGCCATAATTTTATGTCCTTAATACATACATATCTAAACGGTCAGATAAATAGCAATGATTATAATCAATCCGGAAAACTTCTCGCAGCTTCGTAATCCTTTAATTGATCAGGCTCCCGATCCTTTTACGAATGAATAGAAATTAAAACATAATTGAATAAAAATTACAATATCTTTGAAAAGAAGTTACGATATCTTTGCATAGGATTTACTAATATCTTTGAAAAGATGTTACAGTACTTATCTTTGAAAGGAAGTTACGATATCTTTGAATAGAAATTACGAGATCTTTGAATATAAATTACGATCTTTTTGAAAAGATGTTACGATGTCTTTGAATAGAAATTGCGATTTTTTTGAAAAGATGTTACGATACGTTTGAATAGAAATTACGAGACCTTTGAATAGAAATTACGATATTTCTGAAAAGAAGTTATAGTATCTTTGAATAGAAATTGCCATATATTTGAAAAGATGTTACGATATCTTTGAATAGAAATTACGAGATCTTGCAATAGAAATTACGATGTATTTGAAAAGAAGTTACCATGATTTTAGATAAAGATTTTAGTATGTTTAAATAGAAATTACCATATCTTGAATATAGCACTACATAGTTTTTATGTAGACATCCAGTTCAGTTTTTCCTCAGCTAAAACTTAGAAAGAGACAGGACTGTTTGTGAAGCTGCAAGGGAAGCTGGAATCTTTTGGAAGTTGTTCCCAGTATACTTACAAAGAGAGGAAGGGCTTCATAACGTACACTTCATAAGACCAAGCGCACCATAACTTGCAAAATGCATCTAACCTGAAACGGCTTTTAACTCCATTGTGCGAGGTGAAATGGAATTTAATAACCTGAGAATTTAGGAGTCTGTGCAGTTAGGTAAAGGGTATCAAGGTCTAGCTGTTGTGAGAACCGTATGAAATATGTAAAACCACAGTAGGTGTGAATTTGCCAGTCGTGAATAACCATTACATCACGAAGAGCAACTTAGCATTGAATCAAAACAAAGTAACGATAAATAGCTCTTTTATTTAGGTAAGAGGATGTCATGTTTCATAATTAGAAAGGCATGAAATGCTCCCAGAGTCGTTTTTAAGCGCCTCAGTGGCGTGATCGGTATGGTCTTGGCCTGCAACCTCGGTGACCGCGAGTTCGATTCTCGGGCATCCCACTGAGGGGTTACAGATGTGTATCTCTGGTGATAGAAGTTCACGTAAAGCCGTTGGTCCCGTTGCTGAATAACCACTGGTTTCATCAACGTAAAAACACCTTACAAACAAACAAACACAGGGTTGTTATCGGTTAGATGGCATCAAAGGAGTGTGAAAAATATTATGATTTTTTTAGTTTTCCGATGTTTAAGGCCCGTTACTCTTGTCTTCATTAGCTGGCAGTATTGTTTTGTATTATGATAAGTTTTCGGTTGGCGGAAGATTGACTATGCCATCGCTTGTCAGTCAATCGTGTCTTCACCTAAATCATACATGTTTCCATTTGTGGTGTACTGTAAGCATTACTAAAGGTTATTTGCAGGTCCCTTTGGGCACGTAGCTGCAACAACTTTCAGCCACTCTCACTGCTTTTCTTCAGTCATGCTGTCCAGCCTATACAAAGAGGTCAGACGGACAGAACTGTCGTCTTCGCTCCTCTCTCTCGCTGTGACGTCATGCCGGCCACAACCGGTGATTCACTGGTGGGCCGCGGCATTGCAGATTAAGACATTATTGTTATTTCTCTTTGAGTAATTCTTGCTCTTGACTACTTAATCTGATACTTTCATTATCAGAAAATTCCGAGAATGCCCAAAACAATTTTATTGATAAAATAATATTACTGTAGCCTTAGTACAGCAGTGGGAATCGAGAAGCAAGTATTGAAGGAAACACGGTTGTAGTTGTAAATTTTATTAATGAAAATAATTTCTACACACTTGAATACAAACAGAAATAACCTTCATTTATTTTACAACAATTCCTTGATTAAAGGCCTTAAAATGTTTAAAGTATTTATACACAGATCTAAATATTTAACTTTAATTTTTTTCTTGTGTCTCCCCGATCATTTTCAATTTTCATCTTTCTCTTCCTCGTTTTAATAGTATTATTTAGGTGCCTTAGTCTAAAATATATAGAGATCTTTGCGAAGAATTCAATAATCTCTTCAGGGACCTTTACTGCTGATCGTTGCAATTCAGCAACAAGAGTTTTTCTGCATGCTTTCCCTTCTAAAAGTGATGAACCGTGAATTGTGTTGAAGACTTCTCGTAGGACACTTAATTGAGAAGAAAATTCTTCTGATGGCATATACAGCTCACCTCTGTTTACCATTTCAATCCACGATTCTTTTGTATTTTTACATTCTTTCATCTTTTTTCATAATTGTGGATATTTTGTAGAAAACTTTTTGACAATATAACCGCCTATATATTTAAGAGCTTCATCTTCAATTACAGTGGCAGCCGTTTTTTCGTTTTCTTTATCCAGAATCTGATTGTTTATATCTTCTGTGGGGCATTCAAAATCTAAATCTTTAATTAAATAATGAGCTGATCAAGTATATTTTCTAATGCCACATCTCTATCTTCACTGTATTTTGAATGACATGCAGACTCATTTGTCAACATGTCATAATTGTTGCTCTTTGCAATGATGTTTGTTTTTTCACTAATTATTTTGACATCTTTTCCCAGAATCAATGACCTAAGCCTAAACTTGAATTCAACAGCATTAGGGTGATCGAATGTGCCCTTCATTTGCCTTATGCAACCGAACAGATGCTCTAGGCAGTCTTGATCCAACTTATGCGTCATCATGTAATCTACATTAAAGACATCTTTAACCATATTAGAGAGACCAATAACCGACTTGCTAGAAAGAATTATGCCTTTTTGAAATTTATACAGACATCTTGTTTTTTGTGATTTTACTTTTAAATAAGACATTAGCTTTATGACCTTTCCCAAAGTATTTATTTGAAATTCTTTATCAATCCCAAAACCGTTTCTCGCTGGATTATCGCCATACATGTTGTTTGAATTCATTATATCAAACCAGTCGTTTATCAGTGAGATAAAATTAGAGGTAGCTTGCCAGTTATTGGATTCCAACAGACCTCTACTTCCCAAATACTTTAATGCACTTGCACAAGATGACGATAATAATTGCACAACATACTTGACGCTCTGCCTGTGCTGTCCATTAACAGATAGATGGAGTTCATTAGTTTTATGCTTTGAATTGATTTCATCAGATCGGCAACACACGTTTATCCACTTATCACAGTAAATTTTGTCTCTAGGAAACGTAAAATACCTAATGCCATTGCCTTTTGATTTTTTCTTGGTATTGTCGGTTAAGTGACTGCTTTCGTTGTAAGCATAGGCCTTGGTTTTAAGAAGGTAACTGACCGGGCTGGGGCGAACTGTGGCGAGCGTGACGAGCCCAGAAGGGTGACTCAAGGATAATCCTCTGTCCGACTGACCTCTTTGTATAGGCCTTGATGCTGTCTAACTTCCCGAAGTATTATTCTTAGTGCAACGGGGGTGGAGGGGTTGGGGAGGGCTATTGTTTCTCATAGTTCTAGCCCTAAATCCTTGTACTTCATCTCCTTTATTTTCGGGAGCTCTTTATATTGCTGTCCAACCACACCAACTCCCTCTTCGTTTCACGATTTTGAACGCTGAATGGCTGAAAGTGCACCAATGCTTGTCTCTATAACCTAATTTTCATAATAGATCATCCTGTTTCACTTTGGTAAATTCAGTTGTGACAGAGATGAAGACAGATTTAGAAAAAAAGAAAAATATGTAAATAAATGAATAAATAAAAACAAAAACAAAACTAAATAAAAACAAGAAAACGTAATTTTTCTTTTTCTACAGTATCATGGCAGACGAATAGCACGACACACAAAAGAATCCCGAACGCGCGAGATGATACAGATTTTTATAGAAGATTTGGTACATCCTTCAAGAAAAACCTTTTAAGGCAGATTCTTTATGCCAGCCGAAACCCTTCCCAACCCCTCCCCTCTCCCCTCCCCCCTCCCCTCTCTGTGTTTCTCCTTTGGTAGTCGTTTTCCCGACATCCAAGCGGAACACTTCACAAACATGTCAATAAGTCTACCAATCGCGAATGGCTTATTCAGAAAGGATCTGAGACGGACAGACCGACCGACAGACAGACAGACAGACAGAATGTCAAGTAGTTGTCTGAGAGGTTATAAAAGGGCGTGGCTAAGTAAACATACCATTTTGTATTATTACGTAAATGCATGCAGTTGCCCCTGTTTGCACTCGTGCTGCCATCTAAAAGCGTCTACGGATTGTGATTTAGTCTGTTAAATAGTGGGGATTGTTTCGTTGTTGAAGATCAGGCTCTCTTTCTCGCTCTTTCTCTCTCTCTCTCTCATTTATATATATATATATATATATATATATATATATATATATCTATATATATATATATATATATATATACGGATTGCGATTTCGTCTATTAAACATATATATATATAATATATATATATATATATATAAATAAACATACACTACATACATACATATATATATATATATATATATATATATATATATATAGATAAGACTATCGTTTAATATTAAATCCACTAAGTCTTGAGAGAAACTCACTACCAAAGACTTTTGTTTAGAAACAACGACCAACAGTCGCATTAGGCTCCTCAGCTGTTAAAAGAAAGAGATATAAGGTGGTATCGACTCGAACTGTACCTATTCTTGTCGAATTCAGATTCTGTGCATAGAATCAACCCATTTGTTCCATGTTAGGGGGTAGGTAAGTGTGTAATACTTAGATTATTATAAGTTTTTCCTCCTATACACGCGTTACTTTTTTGTATATTCACAAATATTGAATGTTTATAATTAAAAAAAACTTCATAATTAGCCGTGTTACAGGCTTAGTATTAGGTTATCGTGGAGGAGATGCGTTTATTTCGACTGAAGTACAGAATCTGAATTCGACAAGACTATGAACAGCGGAGTCGCTATCATCTTGTTTCTCTCTTCATAGCCGAGTTCAAAGTAGAGCATTTTCTTTGTTTCGAAGCCAAAGCCCAAGTTCTAATCCTGGCCGGGGGAGAAATGTTTATCATTTTAATTCGCTTTGGTACTAAGTTATCTCCTAGTTATAGTGAATTCGATAATAAGCGATGTTTGTGGGCTTAATATTGATAATATTGCCAACTACGAAAAGTCACGCGTTGATCATTATATATATATATATATATATCTATATATATAATATATATATATATATAGATATATATATTATACATACAAATAAACATATATTATATGTATATATATATGTGTATATATATATTTATATATATATATATATATATATATATATATATATATATATATATATATATATATATATATATATAAAATATTGCATGCGCCCAAAACCACACTCACCAATAGCAAGTATAAGTGGCATAGCATAACAATAGGTATAAGTAACATAAATGCTCAGGGAGTAATTATGTAAATATATACTCATTTACTTAAAGCCAAGGCGGTCTGTCAACTTGCTGGGTTCAGTCTATATAACTTGAAACACAACGTGATACGAAAACAACAACGTTCGTGAAAATCAGGAGCCACAAAAATAAATCTAAAGTATATATCGGAGCTCGTGAGTCGAAAATTTTAGCGTTGCTGTGAACAAGTAAGAAACCCCGAATTAGCGTTGAGGGAATCAGCAAGCACTTGTCATTACAAGGGAGGCCGAGAGAGATTAAACAAAGACCTCAAGCACAGAGAACGGAAATCGTATCTCTCTTTCATGAAGTCAGTCTCCCAAGAAAGCAATTCATCTTTGCTCTTGCTTGAAAGCAATTTATCTTTCTCCTTGCTTGAACCTTGGTTATGCACACATACAGTCAGCTAGGCTACTGCAATGCTGCAAGCAAAGTTTATTTGACGACAGAATCTCTCTCTCTCTCTCTCTCTCTCTCTCTCTCTCTCTCATTCCGGAGCGAGATAAGCTGTTAACGAGGTTGGAAGCAAAAAGGAACTGGAGATGGAAGGAAAAGCGGCCTCATGTTTTGTTAACTGTAATCGTCTAGATAAGGACTTTCCGTTTATTGTTTTATTTTCATTTTTCTTTTTCGTATTTGCGCCTTATTTACTTACTAGTAAAGCAGTAACGTTTAATGTCTACACACACACACACACACACACACGAAAAAGTGTATGTATTCATGCAGTGTCTCCTTGCACCCTTTTCCTTATATAGAGGTGGTGGCACCAGGGGAGTTAGGCCTTCAGGATTCTCAACAAATCTTTAGGGATGAGGTTGCTTACCCCACTCCCACCCCTTGGTCCCAGCAGACGCGGGATGAACTGGTGGATGGTCAGCCTGTCGAGAATTACGGATGTGTTCAGGAAAAACGAAAGTCTAAAATCCAGTT
>NC_087213.1:61533969-61538969 GCF_015104395.2 Macrobrachium nipponense | reverse complement strand
TATTAATCAGACGTTCTCTGTTGTTCGTATGTGAGAGCAAAGCAATCAAGTTAAATGCAGTAACCTTATATGCGAGAGATCCTTGAGAGTATTTTGTGAAATAATACTTTCCACCAGTAAGAGACACTTAGAGAGATGTTATTTTGATAATCGGAGGAGTTTTTGTATTATATAGGCTCTCTATTCAGTCCCTTCACTGATAACAGTGGAAAAAGACTCTACAGGACCAATATTCAGCTTAAGAATAAATAGAGCTTTGTGGGATGATAGAAGAGCTGCCCAAAATAGAAGCGTGCATATGTCATGTTTAAAGAGCAAAAAGAAAAAAAAAAAAAAATCCTGTGTGGGAGACTTTCTAACTCCGTAAGTAGATTCTCGAATTGCATGGTATTGTGTACTTCGCAGACCTAAGATAGCTATAGACATGAATGATTTAACAGTGAATCCCCAGACCCCCTGAAGTTATAATAAGAGTCTTTAAAGTTGCACTCCCATTTACAGAGGCGAGAAATTCTTTCTAGAAGCATACAGAGTTAACAAGTTTCATCTGGCCACGTTCCCCAGTATTAACCTGAACAACGCCTTTCGCTGAAGAGCAGTTTATGCAAGACCGAGATTGAACTTGGAAGTTGAGAAAGAAAAAAGGAAAGAATCCTCACAACCATAAGAGGGGGTGGAAAAACAGGAGTGTCCATAGAATAAGAAGCAGCCCAAGTGGGAGAATTCATTCCTGTTGAAATAAAAGAAGGAAACTTTGTTGAACTGAATTACAAACAACCAGTTCTGGTAGAGACGAGACGCTAGCTGATAGCTTGCGAGTGAATAGTTAATACGGCCCGCATATCAGGGTAGGTTTAAAGGTCTAAAATATTGTGACCAATATCAAAAGAATCTCCTAGTTTCCGAAGGAGGCGTACTGTTATGACGTAAAATTGCAAGTGAATAAACAAGAGCCATATCATAAATAAATTGTGGACCATATGAATTGAAAAGAATGTTGGAATCTGTTCTCAGCTTATGACTTCGATATACATAAATGAATACAGTTTATTAATTGTTTCCGCGAAAGGTGACCAATATAAGTTAAGTCCTCTGTTTTTATCTAAGTCTTATGCCTAGAAAAGATTCCTACTCTGTATTCTTTTTAAATTCATATGGTCTACGATGTTTAATTACCGGTAAATTTCCATTTTAATAATATTCAGCCTTCTTCAGGAACTTGGAGATTCTTTTGTCATTGGCTTTCTAAAATTTTCTATTGAAAAAATACTTTAAAACGATCAAATAATCTACAAAATCCTCAAGGAACAAATGATGAAGATGTAAGTGAAGTGACGTGATTGGTTAGCGGTTGAAGTGATAGGAATAGATTAAAACATAACTTGTAGGCGATTTTGATGCAAAAACTGTGCCGGTAAGAGTGGGCTTGGCTTACAGAGAAGGGGCGAACTTAAGAAGTTTATTGAGATGATTTTGGCCTGAGACCAGAAGACAGTGTAAGAAAGGTAAGAAATCAAGAATATAATTGTGATTTTGTGCAAGGGAATGCGGTTATCGTTTTCGCTTGTTTTCTGCGTGTAAGTGACTGATACCGGTAGGTGTTTTAAAGTGATCTATTTTCTGTGAGATCGAATTTTCGTGACTGATACATATACGTGCAAAGCGTCTGATACCGGTAGATGTTTTAAAGCATTTTTGTCTAATGAAAGTGATTTCTTTTTTTTAATGCATGTAAGTGAAGTGTCTGATGCCGGTACTAGTTTTAAAGCCAAATTTTTTTTCATAAGAATCGAATGTATTTTTTTAAATGCATGTGTGTAAGTGTTTGGTACCGGTAGGCGTTTTACAGCAGTTTTTCCAATGAGAAACAATTAAAAATTAAAGAAGTGTTTTTTTACTGATGCATATACGTGCATCAACGTAACAGTATTTTTTTTAAATCCATCGGGTGATTTACTGTTTATAGGCGATATCCCCATCATAATTAATCATAACCAAAATTCATGAAAAAAAATATGAACGTTGTTTTCATACGGGTAAAGCATCCCTGCATTTAGAGGAATCGTTGCATATTACTGAGCTGTCAGGAATGGTAAACGACGGCTGTAATGAATTCACTCATTAGTGTATGTTTGAGTTTTATTTATCGACTTCATTTTTTGTTTTGTAACGGTAATATTTAGAAGCGAATTCTGTACAATAAGTAGCATTTGCTTACAAGGTTGAAAGATGTCAGTGAAAAATAAAAGAGAAATGAACGCATGAAAACAAACAAATTTGTTATTGTGAACAAACCAATATAACATTCTTTACTGAAAGTAGGTTCTGTTGCTGAAAGCAGGTTTTGATAAGATAAGATTTTTTACTGAAAGCAGATTCTTTCATTACAAGAGAAGTGTTAAAGTCCTTTTGAAGTGATAAATGCACTTTTTTTTCTTAAGTGTTCACGTAACTACTTTTTTTTATACGCTGTCATTTAGAAAAGCAGTGAAAGTGGTAAGTTGAAAAGCAGTGAAAGTGGCAAGTTAGAAAAGCAATGAAAGTGTCAAGTTGGAAAAGCAGCGAAAGTGGCAAGTTGGAAAAGCAGTGAAAGTGGCAAGTTTGAAAAGCAGTGAAAGTGGCAGGTTAGAAAAGCAGTGAACGTGGCAAGTTGGAAAAGCAGCGAAAGTGGCAGGTTAGAAAAGCAGCGAAAGTGGCAAGTGAAAAGCACTGAAAGTGGCAAGTTGTAGAAACAGTGAAAGGCAAGGTTGGTAAAGCAGCGAAAGTGGCAGGTTAGAAAAGCAGCGAAAGTGGCAAGTTAGAAAATCAGTGAAAGTGGGAAGTTAGAAAATCAGTGAAAGTGGCAGGTGGAAAAGCAGTGAAAGTGGCAGATCAGAGAAGCAGTGAAATGCCTTTCTTAAAAATGTTTTGGATCTACAAAACTTTGCTTAGGAATTATGGACTTAAACTCATTACTTAATGATTGTATTCTGTCAGATTTTTATCTATTATTATTATTATTATTATTATTATTATTGATCCTACAAACATTTGCTTATGAATTCAGACTTTATTCGGTGGGTAACGATTGCATTATTATTATTATTATTATTATTATATTATTATTATTATTATTATTATATTATTATTATTATTATTATTATTATTATTTGCTAGATAATACTTTTATTGCTATTCCCTGCATACATTCACCGCATTTCCAACTGTATTTTGTAGATGGACGTCCGGTATATATTTATTCATTTATAAAAGTCGCTACATTTTCTATACCCACCACAAAATCTTGTCTTTTCGCTTTTGGAGCTCACTTAAAATATTATATACAGGTTTTGCAGAAGTGGACATTCTGCAGAGGGATTTAAAATAAAATTTTAATTTTTGAAAGTACGGTTACCCATTTCTGACACGTTTTTTACTCTGTACGTGCTTTAAACATTTTCATTTTTTTTTTTTTTTTTTTTTTTACTTTTGATCATTCTGTCATGTGGAAGCTTCCTTGTTCGCCGTGAATGTGTTCACGTTTGAGTAATAATAATAATAATTAATAATAATAATAATAATAATAATAATAATAATAATAATAATAATAATAATAGGTTTTGTTAAAAAATGGTTGCTACTTCAGCACTATTTAATCTTGTAGAGAGTCTTCTCTATTTTTCTGATGACGGCTCTCTCGATGTTGCTTAGACTGGCGAGCAACGCACTAAAGGGCATGGTAAAATTCGGTTGAGTCATTTTGGTTTATTATTGCTTATACAATTCTCTCTCTCTCTCTCTCTCTCTCTCTCTCTCTCTCTCTCTCTCTCTCTCTCTCCAAACGCGTTGGAGAGAGAGAGAGAGAAAGAGAATTGTATAAGCAATAATAAACCAAAATGACTCAACCGAATTTTACCATGCCCTTTGGTGCGTTGCTCGCCAGTCTAAGCAACAACGAGAAAGCCGTCATCAGAAAAATAGAGAACTCTCTGCAAGATTATAGTGCTGAAGCAGCAACCATTTTTAACAAAACCTGACTACGAGAGGTCTCCTTCCGAAATAATAATAATAATAATAATACAACATCAAACACAGATAAGACGGGATACAAATACCTGGGAATAATGGAAGGAGGGGATATAAAACACCAAGAGATGAAAGGCACGATCAGGAAAGAATATATGCAGAGACTCAAGGCAATACTCTAGTCAAAACTCAACGCCGGAAATATAAAAGCCATAAACAATGGGGAGTGCCAGTAATCAGATACAGCGCAGGAATAGTCGAATGGACGAAGGCAGAACTTCGCAGCATAGACCAGAAAACGAGGAAACATATGACAATACACAAAGCACTACACCCAAGAGCAAATACGGACAGACTATACATAACACGAAAGGAAGGAGGGAGGGGACTACTAAACATAGAGGACTGCGTCATCATCGAAAACAGAGCACTGGGGCACTATCTGAAAACCAGTGAAGACGAGTGGCTCAAGAGTGCATGGGAAGAAGGACTGATAAAAGTAGACGAAGACCCACAAATATACAGAGACAGGAGAATGACAAACGGAACAGAGGAATGGCACAACAAACCAATGCACAGACGATACATGAAACAGACTGAAGAACTAGCCAGCGATGACACATGGCAATGGCTACAGAGGGGCGAGCTCAAGAAGCAACTGAAGGAATGATAACAGCGGCACAAGATCAGGCCCTAAGACCATATATGTTCAAAGAACGATAGTATTTAAATAACATCTCTCCCATATGCAGGAAGTGCAATACGAAAAATGAAACCATAAACCACATAGCAAGCGAATGTCCGGCACTTGCACAGAACCAGTATAAAAAGAGGCATGATTCAGTGGCAAAAGCCCTCCACTGGAGCCTGTGCAAGAAACATCAGCTACCTTGGAGTAATAAGTGATACGAGCACCAACCTGAAGGAGTGCTAGAAAACGATCAGGCAAAGATCCTCTGGGACTATGGTATCAGAACAGATAGGGTGATACATGC
>NC_087213.1:61528969-61531469 GCF_015104395.2 Macrobrachium nipponense | reverse complement strand
TATACTATTATATATATATATATATATATATATATATGCTATATATATATATATTATATATATATATGTATGTATATATTATATATGTATACTTAGTATACCTTTCTCGGCTGACTTGGCGGAAGGAGAGCACCATATCAGTAAAACGAAAATAATTTGATATTTTGACTCTTCAGAAGTGACTGAATAGTGAGTCAAAAGTGAAACCAAGCAGAGTCAAAGCTTCAGACTCGCTCAGCAGAGTCCCATCCACCTGAAGGGGAAGATGGGGTCAAAAATCTGTACGAGATCTTCTGAGTCGTAGAGTTTTCGTTTTTCTGGAGCTCAGCCTCATATCCCACCGATTACACCACCATTCGCTTATTCTCGTCATGTCACGATTGAGACCAAGGGCAGCTTCATTTCTCTTAAGTAGGGGACATTATATCACCGACATGTGTTACATCATCGGCATACTGATCACTCTTGTTCTCCAGGCTAAGAACCGTATACGAAGAATAATAGCGGACCAAGAGCTTTACCTTTTGGAACACCAGACACGATATATAGGTCTGGGTTCACTAACCATCCTATCGACTGCAACTCGTTGCTGCCTACCCGTAATGAAATCTCGAAGTATTTTTACAACATATCCACCCACTCCAAGATTCTGAAGCTTAGAAATAAGTGCCTTGTGATTTACGAAGTCGAAAGCAGCACTAAAATCTCTTTTGAATCACCTTACACTCGAATCCCTTATCTTGGTCCTGTTGCAAATGGCATGTCAAATCCGTTTGATTACTCATGCTGGTCGAGGCACTCCTTTCCAGATTTTACTGCTTGTTTATGTATTTTAACATATTTATTTGCCTTGCACGTAGACTCATCCTTACTTCCATTAAACCCCAGACGAACTGCTAATCGCACATACCCTAAAGTTCGTCAAAGAACATTTAAAATCCCGAATTTTTCTTCATTGCCATACAAGATTCAACAGCTTTTCCTAGTATCTTCCATATCAGCTTCTAAAAACATTACTTTCTCCTTAACTCTGACACTTTCGTTTCCATCTGCTGATAACACGATGTGTCAAACGCTCAAAAATACCCTGAAGGCTCAGAGGCTTAATAGTGTCAGGCTCCGGCCTTAGGAGATCCAGTCTTCAATTATTCACGGCCGAATCACATCTGAAACGTCGCCGCAGTGATTCATTCATCCACTTACAAACCCGCCTCAGGCATCCTGCCTAGCTAAGCGCTCTTCGAGATCGGTTGTGCCGGGAAGCGCGATAAGGCCGAGCTGCGTGTTTATCGCCAAGAAAGGCTCTAATGGCGCGGTTTCGCGGTGTCTCTCCTTAAGGGTGTGTTATCGGGGAGGCGCTGTTATCGCTAGTCGGGCGGCCTTGTTATGACCGAAGAAGAAGAAGATGAGGGGGAGGAGGAGGAGGAGGAAGAGGAGGAGGAGGAGGAGAAGACGGATTCCTCCCTTATCGTTATCTTGTACAGTCCCTTTTCGGCGGGTGTAGCAGGCGCTAGCCTAGAGGGACTCCTGCCACATATGTAGCGGCAGATATCGAATGATAAGGTATTTAGTGTTAGAGGGGCAGGAACTTGAGCGTCTTGTTTCATAATACTTTTTTTTTTGGTAGACTAGAGAACTACTTTTTTTATTTTTTTTATTTTTTTTTTTTTTTTTTTTTTTACTGTAGGTAAGTGAACGCGTGGTTGTTTAGGTGCTTGTAATTAACAGCTTTCTCCGGTTACTTTCTTTCGCAATCAGTTTTTTTTCGTATGATTGTAAAACTTTGATGCTGTGTAAACTTTTAATTAACTTTCAACAATGTTTTTATTACATTGTGAAGGGGGGGGGGGGGGGGTTGATTTGGACTGAAATCATAGGTGAGATTAAATTCGAATTAAAGTAAAGCTGATGGCGATACCTTACCTGGTGTATGTCATGAAAATAATTTTACTGTTAGACTTTTAATAGAAAAAAAATTCATTGTAGGGGTACCTAGGCCTACCCTAGTCATAAGAAACAGCCGTGGAAATCTCACTTTATATATGGAGGCATAACTAATATGCCCAGTTTTATAGCTATAGTATTAGCAACAGCGATGACAATAATAATGATATTGATAATAGGCATTATTGAAAGTCAACTGCATTCAGTTTATATGGAGTTTTCTCTATTTTTCTCATAAATGACTTTTCTTGGTTACTGCATTGCGCCAGTAACTCTCCGATACTTGGCATTTTAGGAAACAGTCGTAATAAGAGGAGGTGTACCAGAGGAGTAAAAAGATGAGGCAAATGGGAAGAAAATGGTAGCAATATTAGAGTATCATTAAGAAGGAGAAACGAAAAAAATATGATGAAAATATAATCATTGAATTAAAACCATGATTATATTAATAGTAGCAAGGAGGAAGCCGGGTTCAACAAAACTTGCAAAATGCAACTTGAATTGTTGCTAATGCTCCTGATTTCCCAAGACAGTAGTAGTATTACTTTGCCGAAGT
>NC_087213.1:61516469-61523969 GCF_015104395.2 Macrobrachium nipponense | reverse complement strand
ATCGAATACTCTGACGGGGGAGATACACTAGTACACAAAGAAGACATGTATGTGCATGATGCTTACGCGTAAATGAAACCAGTATACTGCCATATCTTCATTGTTCAGACCCACTTCATAATCAGGAAAATACACGTCCAGTATTCCGATTCGAACTGTGATATATATCCCTCTCTGGTATTCAGGGCAGGAACGGAAAGCCAAATTCACCTTTGCAGATCACGCCAGAGCTCTTTGCAATTCAGGCCAATGGAGGAGATTCATTTAGAGATTCATTTCCCGCAAATCAAGGTCGTGTATTTTTTTTATGAATGTTTAATAGATTTTAAAAGGTTACTAGTTTTTTTTTGTCTTCAACAGGATAAGAAAATTTATTCCCATTGTTAATGAAAGAAATATGTACAGGATGCCAAGTATAACTACAAATCAAGATTGTGTATTTTTATGAAAGTTTAATAGATTTTAAAGCATTGATAGTTTTTGTCTTTTACTGAATAAAAACAGTTAATTCCTATAGTTATTGAAAGCAACTCGCGAAAGATGTTGGGTAATATAACCACTAATCAATCTTGTGTATTATTAGGAAGGTTTAGTAGATTTTAAATTGTTAATAGTTTTCTTTTACTGGATAAAAACAACTCATTCCTATAGTTACTGAAAGGTTAATGAAAGATGCATGAGCAGGATGTTACGTAATATAACCACAAAAGAAGTTCGTGTATTTTTAGGGAAGTTTAATAGATTTCAAAAGGCTCGTAGGTTTTGTCTTTTACTAGATTAAAAGCAAGTAATTTTTATAGTTATTGAAAGAAACGTGTAATAGATGTTGAGTAATATAACAGCAAATCAAGCTCGTTTATTTTTAGGAAAGTTTGATAGATTTTAAAAGGTTGGTAGGTTTTGTGTTTCACTGGATTAGAACAAGTAGGTTCGATAGATATAAAAAAAAACTCGTGTGAAGGATGTTACGTAATCTACGTTTTTTTTAGCAGCCCAATTCTATATATGGGTATTTATACACTATTGTCTGCACCTCATTGAAATGCAGTGACTGGGTATTCCCAACCATGATATGTTAGCCATATAAAATACTAGCTGAAATGCAGCCTCCAACTGACCTTTTCGAAATGGATTATCATCAGGCATCAAAAAGGAAAAAACTAACTCATTACATTTCAGCTTCGACGACTAACGTAAATATGAGTGTTCACTGCCACCAGGCTAATGCCGAGACAGTTAATCATTTATATCCTTCAGTTTCATTTCGCCTGGCGTCTTCCTCTAATATGAATTAGAAGTAGATGTGGCTCCCCAAAGAATATAAATCGTTGTTTTCAGGCTTTGTTCAAGTAATGGCATTCACTTTTCAAGGACTGTATCAGTGTAGTGTGAATTGGACATTATGCTAATCTTGTAATGTCAGTTTGGATACTAAGCCTACTTGTACTATGTTTTTGCTCTGTTATGATCAGTTGTGCCTAAGTAAGTAAAGGGTCGTGTTAGACCGAAAGTTCCTGGCTTTCTCGCCTTTCCATTTTACTCCGTGGCATCACCTCTATTTATACATAGCATCAAGTTTTATATACTTCGTGATCAAGTTATTCACGATAGACCTAATCCATCTACATCCCTTCTTAAACTAAGGGGAGGATGGGGGGGGGGCGGGGGTGGGGGGGGGGGGGGGGGGCGGGAAGGGAATTTAGCCTTGGCGTTGTATAGCGACAAATCCCTAAGCATTATCTGGGCATCTCTGTATTCAGACGCTTCGCCACTAATAGCTGGCGGTTTACGATCTCGTCCATTGCGAGTGCTTATAGCACGGAGGACATATTTTAATGCCGGCGCCTTGAAGTCCGTTAAAAGGGGAATCAGCCTCGGAGGAATTACCAAGAAGAGGAGATATTCCCCTCGGATACAGCGGGATTTTCAATATATACGCTCGCCTAGATATTCACGCCCGGTAATTGATGTCCTTCGGCGCATTCCTTCAGGATCGGGAAGGACCAAGACCTCGGTTGAGAGACACTGCAGGTGTCTTGGGCATTGGAGCTCGGATATCTGGCGAAGTGGTTCGGGTGAGTGAAGAAATCCGCAGAGATCCATTTTAGAGGAAAAAGTTTGGTATAACAGTGATACAATTATTGGATGAATTGCCTGGTAAAAACGGGAATGATCTTGTGTTTTTGGGGAAAGCGGTGCGAAAGCGTGAAGAAAGCATCATTGATGAAATTTGAAATAAATTATTATTATTATTATTATTATTATTATTATTATTATTATTATTATTATTATTAAAAACCCCTTTCAGTTTTCTTCTGAAGATTGAAAAAGAAACCCACAAAATCACTGTGTATAACGTGTTGATTTATGAGTATTTGCACTTGATTTTACTCCACACTCGAGTACTTTCAGGCCTATCTGTTGCCCATTTTCAAGAGATGTGTAGGTTGTCAGCATGGGTCAAGGCTGACAACCTACACATCTCTTGAAAATGGGCCACAGATAGGGCCTGAAAGTACTCGAGTGTGGAGTAAAATAGTGTAAATACTCATAAATAAACACGTTATACATAGTGATTTTGTTGGTTTCTTTTTCAATTATTATTATTATTATTATTATTATTATTATTATTATTATTATTATTATTATTATTATTATTATTATTATTATTATTATTATTATTATTATTTTATTATTATTATTATTATTCGGCAGATGAACCTTATTCCTATGGAACAGACCCACAGGAGCCATTGACTAGAAATTCAAGCTTCCAAAGACTATAGTGTTCATCCGAATGACGAAAAGAGAAAAACTAATATAATAATAATAATAATAATAATAATATAATCATAATAATAATAATAATAATAATAATATGATAATAATAGTAGTAGTAGTAGTAGTAGTAGTAGTAGTTAGTAGTAGTAGTAGTAGTAGTAGTAGTAGTAGAATATACATTACAACATGGTATATTATTTTTTTCATAAAGTTTTATAATAATAACTGAATTACCGGAACACCAAATTGACTCAATAATGTCAGGACTCTGCCAAGGTGATGATCATCTTTAGTGAGAAAGTTAACTGAAGAAGTATAGAATAAAAAGTCGAGAATATTAATCGTTGTTAATGAATTAAAGTAATTGAAGAAGTAAACTGAAAATAATGCAAATTTCAAAGTAATTGAAGAAGTAAACTGAAAATAATGCAAATTTCAAAGTAATTGAAGAAGTAAACTGAAAATAATGCAAATTTCAGATATCTAACAAATTAATTTATTAAAATATTGTGATTTCAAGAGCATGAATAAACCCATGTGATTAAACAGAGGAGAATGCAAAAGAAAGGTGAACTAAAGTTTATAAAACGTGTGAACCTAGAATTTTACATTTGAACCAAGGAATGCAAATATTAGATACAGTGATATATAATAATAGACTTGAATGATGAAAACCGAAGTTGGCAGTGAGCAATAAGACCACCAGACTTTAATTTTTATTCGGTATTTTAAGATTATATAAAAAATGAGATATACAATTCGTGACATAAAACAATTCGAAGCTACAAAATTTCTTTAATCGTAAAAGATTAGAAAATAAAGAATAAAAAATCTTTCGCAGAATATAAGTGCTTACAGTTTTAGATTTCATTTTCTATCAAATTTTCATATTCTGCATTTTTTTCCCGACTGTCACGAAATCACGGAAAAGAGAATTGTGAAGAATAAATGTTTTTGGTATTTGTGTTTTTTAGTGGTTTTCATGTACTTCATATTTTTTTTATAGAAATTTTAGATTTCATGGTAATAGATTTATATATAAAAAAGATATTCACGCATGCAAGGTATTTTTATTTTCTTCATGTATTGCAGAGTAAAAAGAAATAAAAATAAAATAAAACACGAAGCAAAACCTAAAAGTAGATCCTTCCTTTTTTTCATATTGAAGGCAGAGTTTTTTTTTCCTTTCTGTTCTTTTTTACGCATGCAAGGAATGTTTGTTTTCTTTTGAAATAGTGAAGTAAAAAAAAAAAAAAACAGCAAAACTTAAAAGTAGGCCTTTCCATTTTTTTCCCGATGAAGGTTTTTTTTTTGTTTTACGCATGGAAGGAATTTTTATTTTTTCTGGTATAACGGAGTAAAAAAAAAAAAAAAAAAAAAAAAAAAAACTGCAAAACCAAAGAAGGTCCTTCCTTTTTTTTCCAATTGAAGGCCGATTTTTTTTCTTTTTTGAATGCAAGGAATTTTTGTTTTCTTCTGGCATAGCGGAGTAAAAATAAAAATAAAATAAGATAAAATAAAATAAAAGCAAATCCTGAAAGTAGGTCCTTCCATTTTTCCTATTGAAGACCGAGTTTTTTTTTATTCAAGAGGAAAAAGGTCGAGCTTTTTTTATTATTATTGTTCAAGAGGAGAAAGGCAGAATTGAATTGAAATCTCAGCAATGGAAAGTTCAACCTTGGGAGACAGATTCCTGGAAAGGAGACAATCCGGGTGGGAGACTGGTAAGGTTTCTGTTTTTTGAAGTTAATTAACCTTCCATTGACTCGACGGACAAGGGAGTTGAGTTGTCCCGAGAAAGCCCATAATCATTTCGTGAGGTGACAGGTAAAACCCCCTTCTGAGAGGTTCTTTGTTGCCGTTTTTGATGCTGGTGGATTCTTTAGTTTTTTCTGTTCGTTATTATTATTATTATTATTATTATTATTATTATTATTATTATTATTATTATTATTATTATTATTATTATTATTATTATATTTTTTTTTTTAAATTTGTCTATCACAGTCCTCCAATTCGACTGGTGGTATTTATAGTGTGGGGTTCTGGGTTGCATCTGCCTCCTTAGGAGTCCATCGCTCTACTTACTATGTGCGCCGTTTCTAGGATCACACTCCTCTGCATGAGTCCTGGAGCTACTTCAGCCTCTAGTTTTTCCAGATTCCTTTTCCGGGTCTCTTGGGATCGTGCCTAGTGTTCCTATGCTTATGGGTACAATTTCCGCTGGTATATCCCATATCTTTCTTCTTCTTCTTCTTCTTCTTCTTCTTCTTCTTCTTCTTCTTCTTCTTCTTATTTTTATTCTTATTATTATTATTATTATTATTATTATTATTATTATTATTATTATTATTTCAACTTCTATAGATAAACTATGTGTCATAGTCATCAAAGTCTCTCTCTCTCTCTCTCTCTCTCTCTCTCTCTCTCTCATACAGATAAAACTATGATGTCATAGTCATCAAAGTCTCTCTCTCTCTCTCTCTCTCTCTCTCTCTCTCTCTCTCTCTCTCTCTCATACAGATAAACTATGATGTCATAGTCATCAAAGTCTCTCTCTCTCTCTCTCTCTTCTCTCTCTCTCTCTCATACAGATAAACTATGATGTCATAGTCATCAAAGTCTCTCTCTCGCTCTCTCTCTCTCTCTCTCTCTCTCTCTCTCTCTCTCTCATACAGATAAACTATGATGTCATAGTCATCAAAGTCTCTCTCTCTCTCTCTCTCTCTCTCTCTCTCTCTCTCTCTCTCTCTCTCATACAGATAAACTACGATGTCATAGTCATCAAAGTCTCTCTCTCTCTCTCTCTCTCTCTCTCTCTCTCTCTCTCTCTCTCTCTCATAAGCATATAATGACCAAGATAGTTACGTGCATTTTCAACTCTCATTGATCAACGCAAAGTACAGCCATTTTAAAATTAAAAACGAGCGAGGGCCTACAAGTCAAAAGTATTCATTTGAATGTTCTATTGAGTGAATAGATAATTTTGAAAAAAATCTAGAATTAAATAAGAAAAAAAGATGGTTGAATAATTTAAAAATGACAAAAGAAGGAAGATAAAGACAGCTGGTTCCAGAATACAAGCTTCGGAAAGCTTAAGAGAAAAGACAAACCAAATGACAAAAGCAAACAATGAAATAGACTTCAAAAGATCACTGGCGAAAATGTGGTATAAGAAACAGAGTTTCCCCAGCATCCAAGAAGCCGTGAGAAGAAGAAGAAGAAGAAGAAGAAGAAACGGAGGAGGAGGAAGACGACACCAAAACAAAACAAAAGCCGAGCCCAACAATTGTCATGCACACAGGGGAGGGAAGGGGATACATTTTTCTCCTCTCTTCCCACTTCCCCTATGTCTTCTTCCCATGGCCGTAATGGGAAGATTAGTCACGATTTTCCAGCGATTCCCTCCGCAGAGTGCCGCAGTATGGGATTTCTCCTCTTCGTGTCCTCCCTGTCTGTTCAAGATTAGTTCCCAATAATGGAGGGAGGGGCCCTTTGTTTCCTGGGCGACGGTTTCCGAAATTGCTTGAGTGATACAACATTTTTTTTTCTAAAAATGGTGATTAGTATGGTACAAAAAATATTTGTTGAATTAATGTTCGTTAACGAACGTTTGCATTTTTCAAATTACAAACCTCGTTTAGTGTCATTCAAGACTGGGGTTTACAAGGATGCAAAGAATGACTATGAAGTTAAAATTGGTTTTAGGTTTATTTAGTTACGTTGTGAAAGTGATGTAATGAATGGCACAATTGTGTAAGTAAAACCGTGTGTAGGATTATTCAAAACTGGTTTCTCAATGATGCATTGAATGAGTTTTTTTTATTTTTTTTTTTATTGCAAAGCAAGGTTCAGATTTGTGTTAAGAATGACTGAATTTTGAGGTAAAGCAGAGTTTGGTATTATGGGGTTTATGCCAGAATTGTAAAATTTGTATTGTGTCAGTTTTATTCCCAGCTGTTCGTCAGGATATAAACAACATAAAAATTCATTCCCTAGAGCGAAACGCCACATTTCTACTTCCAAAACGAGTCTAAAAGGAATAAAAAAAAATTTACTTGAAATCATCACTTGTATTCTCATATAATAAAGATTTGCAGTGTTCGAAATTTACGATGCCGTAAAGCAAGTTCAGACTGACATATTACAGTTGCATATAGACTGGCTCAGAGCACCGAAGGCGCCAGTGACGCTTAAATTCTTACGGCTTTACAAATTTTTTATGTAACGCATTGTGCATTTTATTTTCTTCAACATTAACTTGGAAGTTCAAAATGATATGGTCAAATGAGGCACTACACATGTTTTGTATACTAATGTCTGCAGTGTAGTATATTCAGTTTACCATTCTGTCTTCCAAGGAACCAGCTGAAATATATTATTCTGAGTAGAGGTAATAATATACGTATGGTACTTGACTGTAATCAAATAAAAGCCTGAATGGAGAAACAAATCCACAGTTATGTAAATGTACCTATATTTCAATTTAAAACTATAAGGATAGCTTTTGGGAATCTGTTCGGTTCCCCTTATCAATCAGATTGATAAGGGGACCCGAACATATTCCCGAAAGCTATCCTTATAGTTTTAAATTGAAATAGAGGTACATTTACATAACTGTGGATTTGTTTCTCCATTTGAAGACTCGTGCTACTCTGAGGATTATTTATTAAAGCCTGAATCTCACGGTTGCCTGGAGGAGGTTGTCTCGTCGGAATC
>NC_087213.1:61508969-61513969 GCF_015104395.2 Macrobrachium nipponense | reverse complement strand
TCAAAATTCTGCTTAGAAAATGAGGTTGATTTTCTGTGGTCATCAGGTAGTTTTGAAGTATATTTGATTGAATTGCTAGATACGTTGAGTAGTTTTAAATTATTGTACTCTATGAGACTGAGTACAGTTGCCCCAGATTGTTTTAAAATTTGTATATATTGCCAAATATTATATTAGCTATTTGTAGTTGAGCTATCGAATTAAACTGCTTGCTTCATATTCGTTTTTTCAGAATGTCTGGTACGAATGAACTTTGTTCTTTGAAGTGTTGAACATGAAAAAATTCGAGTCGTGTACTGCATTCTCTGTTTTTACGCATGATTGTGATCTGTTTTAGAGTCTTATTTCATAAAAGGAATTTGAAAGGCAAGTCTTTTTATAGTCTGGTCTATGCTTAAATGAGTCTGCGGGCTTGAGCATAATGAAGGTACTTTGCAGCGTTTGGTCATGTTAATATCTTTGGGCAGCTATCTATGAACGGATTAGAATCTCGTAAAGCTTTTAGTTAAACAAATGTGGTCATTCTGGTTACGGTAACTTAGAACGTCTTGTCTTGTATATGCAATTAGGGTCCTGTTACCACTCGTCAGGAAGGCGTCATAAAATGTGGATGATTCAGTGCTGAATCTGTAATATTAAGCTTATTGTCAAGTGGAAATATTAAATAGAAACCGAGAATGAAAGTTGTACTTGAAAGCTTACTGGTATCTTTTATGTTAAATTCCTTACGAATGATCAAATTTTAAGAAGCAATGTAAGTAATTTTTTCTGTAATGGCTGCATGGCTTATCTCCTGGGACGTTATTGCTGACTTGTTTAAATTAAAAGAAACGAACGAATTACGGGATGCAGTTATGCTATTGAATATAGACATTCGAAATGCAAACAAGGTTAGTATAGTATATGAATATCTATGTATATATATATATATAATTTATATATATAATATAGAAGTGTACATATAATAATATATATATATATTATATATATATATATATACACACACATACATACGTACATACAAGTAAAGGACATTGAGACGAAAGGCCTCGCAGTACTCCTTCGCTTCCCCTTCTTCGAGATTTTTGCCATTATTTATATATTCATCACGTTCCAAATTTTCGTGACTTATTTACACACACACACACACACCTGCCAAAACAAGCGCCGTGAAAATGAAATGAATGTGTTAATTGAATATGCAGGATGAAGAAATAAGTCGATAAACTAACACAGGCAGTATATATACTAGCGTCTGCCGGGGGTGATGGGTGGATGGGGGGGTGGGGGGATCCTGAAAGAAGCGATTATTCACAGACGAACAAACCAGGTCCGGCGATAACGACCGAAATTTCATTAAGCAACCGAACTTTCATCTGCCCTGAGGCATCGTCATTTCTCCCGAAGACCTACGAGGAAATAGGGGATTGGAGGAAGGGAGGGAGGGAGAGAGGGAAGTTGGTGGAGGAAGAAGCTACTAGAAGTAAGGAGGATCGATCAGAGAACGTGAAAAGAACGCCAGCAGCAGCAGCAGCGGCGGCGGCGGCGGTGGTGGTGGTGGTTCGGAACGGGAGTGAGGAAGGGGTGCAATTACAAATGTTATTTATGACGCTTTGTAATTAGTGGCGGAGACTTGAGGTTTGTGGAGATGTCTCGCGGTTTTCGCGTCGGCTCTCCTCCGCCGGGCTGGACGCGGCCGTTGCATAAATAGTGAGAGGAGATAATGACGAGGGTTGAGCTCCTCCGCTGGGAGAGCTTTGAAAGGGAAATTGATAAGGAATGTATGGGGGAGTCAGGTGGCTTATTTAAAGAGAGGAGGAGTTGAAGGGCGGGGTGGGTAAGGGGGGGGGGGGGAAGGTGGGGGGGGGGGGGGAGGCTAGAGGGGCAGCCATGTGAATAAAGAACATTTTTGCGTTCAGCCATATTGGGAATTAAAAGAAGGTCTGCGCTAGATAGACTATTTTTTTAATTTTCACTATTTAAACACGTTACGTCCATATACATAGAACCTTTCATTATTAATTTTCCAAATAACATTCCGAAAAGGCCAAATAAACAACATCTATCCCCGAGAAATTATGGCTCCAAACCTCTCCGCTCCAGAGCCCTTGGGGAACCATTAGGTTAAACACAGTATTGAAAAACTTCACGTAGTGAACTACACGCAAAAGTTCCCGTCAAGTGTTGTAGCAAGTTTTTTTTTCTCTCTCTCCCCTTCTTCCATTTAATGAAAACTGAAGAATGCTGGTGAGGATTGGGTAATGTTGTTGGAGAATCTGTTGATACCATTTTTAGAGGATGAAGGAGATTGATATTCAAACATTAAACTGTTAATGACTATTCTCCTGTTCTATTTTCAATGACGAAATGAATTTATCGATGTACCATTTATACACTCTCTCTCTCTCTCTCTCTCTCTCTCTCTCTCCTCTCTCTCTCTCTCTCTCTCGGCAAGGGAAAAGAGCAAGGTTGCGAACTTGCGAAGAGGTCACGTGGCATAAAGAAATGTCAAGCGTTATCTCGTGAGTAGTTGACCAAACCCAAATATCTCTTGTCTGTTCAAAATTTGTCATTCGGGGAATAAAACTACGCCAGATTACCACCCTTGACACACGTCTATCCCGGTCCATGATAGTTAACTCTGGTGCTTTCCAGTGTGTACAAAGACAGGCGTCGATCTCACTGCCAGCAATTCCGCTCCATAATGTCAGGCGTAGCGACTCCTAATGGCTATCACTTACTTGGTTGGTAATTAAGGTATGCAGTTAAGGCGTGCGAGCTCTCACTTGACCAGTCTCTCATGTGGGGTATCTTATGCTACGGCGCGTTGAATTGACTGTGAGTTTGGGTCAAAAGCAGTTTGGGTTTGCATTGGCCATGTGGTTTGAATTAGGTGCTCTTGTTTAAATTGGCAGTTAAGCTCGATTTAGTCGTAGGAGGAAGTTTATTGTTACTTCTGCAAAACGTATTTGGGGGACTGATGTTTTCGAACTTGTCTTTTCGTTTGCATTCAGATATCTCGATGAAGGATGAGCGAAATTGTCGCCAGGGAAATCATCTCGCCTAGAGGAACCTCAGTTTACTGCTGCCTACCTTTTGCAGGGATTTGTGCTCTCTAATGAGTGCTCTTGTTGGGCTTGAAATAACTGTTTATTTTATTTACCTAATGAGTTTGAATTTCTATGTTATAAGGTAGTGTTATTTTTTTTTGCAGGCAGTTCTGTTTTGGGTCAATGATTATTATAGGTCATCAATTAACTTTCATTTTGCAAAGCTATAATAGAAGTTATTATTCGTTCAATCAGTGTTAAATCATGTGTGACTTTTCATGTTATAATTTGTAAGGTTTTCTGTGAAATTATGATATATATATATATATATATATATATATATATATCATATATATATATTATATATATATATGTATATGTATATATATATACATATACATATACATATACATATTATATATGCACACCACACGGAAACACACACATGCATATAAATATATAATGTATACATCAGAAAGTGAAAACTCATATCTACATATATATACATGTGTATATATGCATGTATGTTTGTATGTATACATACACTTGCAAGTGTTTTCGCTTCTTGATGATGCCCGTTTTGCATAAATGTGCGTTATTTCCGTTTTAAATCTCTTCCTTTCAGCCTTACTCGACTGAATCGCAGTAACTACTCTTTACGCTTTCCGTTTTTGAATTTAAACTTTCTCCCATTCAGTGGCATCGAGATCTGAACTCCACTTAAGTCTTTGAAGAGAAGAAAAATCGCTTCTCGGGGTCTTCCCGTTGCAATCAATATGAGATGAAAGAGCGATATCAAATGCTGAATTTTACTCGAGCCGAAAGTATCCGGCGGAAGAAATATCGTCGAAATATCAGTTTTTAAGTGCTCAACTTCAGCAGTGTTATTTACAGGATGTGAAACCTTGATTAATTAAGTGTCAGGTTTTAATTGTAATTTTTTCATTCGTAGTAAAAGTGGTGTGGTGTGTATGTGTGTTTTTTTTTTGAGGCTTTGATAACGATGTCGAATTATTCTTAAAATCATATATTCCAACTTTTTTTTTTTTTTTTAGGTAGCGAAAGATGTCTACTTTAATTGTTAAAATTAGTTTAGCGTTATGATTCCCCTCCCGAAAAAATTAGTCAACTTCTCTACGAGTCAGACAAAGGCATGAGAGAGAGAGAGAGAGAGAGAGAGAGAGAGAGAGAGAGAGAGAGAGAGAGAGAGAGAGATAGTAACTTTTACAACTTCCAGACATAACTTGTTACCGTTTCTTATTTGCGAGACTCGGCTTTTGTTACAGTCGGGGAAAATATTTCTGATGAGAAAGTACTGGTGTTTTTATTTGAAAGATTATCGCCTCCATTTCTTTGCGACTAATGTTGTTGTTGTTTTTGATGTTGTTGCTGTTGTTGATGATGATCTTGCCGTGTCTGATGATAATTCTAACGAAGGTGGTGCAATGCTTGTAATAAAATATTTTATTTGAAGAGTATTGCGACTTGAGTTGCTAACTCTGGTGCTTAATGCTCGTATGGTTGTTGTGTTGGTGATAATATGATGATGGAAACGATGACAGCAATGGTAATGATGATGAATTCGTCGGATCGCAGAGGGAGAGGCTGATTAGGTAAATGAAGCAAGATTGATTGATTGATTGATTCTGAGTTATCTAGCGTCAAATGAAGCAGGAAATCTTTCTGTTTCATGTTCGTGTCGTACAGTTTTTAGCTTTCTGTCCGCCCTCATCTCTTAAAGACTACTGAGGCTAGAGGGCTGCAAATTGGTATGATGACCATCCACTTTCCAATCTCTAAACCCATCAAATTGCAGCCCTATATATATAGCCTCTGTGGTTTTTATTTTGGTTGAAGGTTAATGTTATCCATGATCGTGCTTCTGGCAACGTAACAGCACAGGCCACCGCGGCAGCATTATACCAAGACCACCGAAAGGTATATCTTTTT
>NC_087213.1:61491469-61506469 GCF_015104395.2 Macrobrachium nipponense | reverse complement strand
CAAAAACTGAAAAGATTATTTAAAATCTCTCCACTTTGATTATCATAGGGGTAATTATTCGTAAAGAAAAATTATTAATCTGAAGCTGCGGACGTAACATTTTTTCCTTTGATGATGATACAAGGAGAAGAAGAAGAAGAGAGAGGAATAATTGCTCTTTTATACACCATCAGCACCCCTCCGATGATATCCCTTAATCGGCGAAACATTCCGAAAGGAACAAAAACCTCTTTGTCTAAATTTAACCAAAAAATTATTGTGAAATATAGGCGATAAAATGACGTCACGGGCGAACCCCACCACCGGGGCTTTAATTCCTCGTTAGGGCCATTATGCGCGAGCCAATCAGCAGTGGCTATTGTTATGCATCTTGGACCGTCGTAAAATTCGCGTGTTTAGCTGGAAAATCGACCATCAGGAACCCTGGGAGATGAAGGGGCAGGAGGTTTGGGGAGGGGGCGGGCCGGGGTGGGGTTGGGGGTGTAGGCGGGGTGACCAGAAGACGCCGACCCCTGGAAGACGGGGCCTGGAAGACGACGACGGGTCTGGAATACCCAAAAAGAAGGCCGTATCCCAAACCTGCCTTTTCGCGAACATTATGTTTCCCATAAAAGATGATTCGCCGATGAGTTGATTCGGCCGTATAAGATTTTACACCCTATTAATTTATATTCCTCTTCATTAAGATATGCATCGCTTCCATTCACCCGGACCGTGATAAACACTTGGATGATCAAAACTGACATTGCTCCCCGGCTATAAATTGGGTGTGCCCGGACCAGAGGGACTTGTATAAATTGCAATTTATCCTATTTAGCACCTCATTAACGGACACCGTAAATTTCGAATGGGTGGCCCCGAAATGTGGCTTATCGCCGAAATCAGACGCCCGGAGGATGGCCCTCCGATTATCATATCAATGGCGCGCATTCTGTTTATTAGAAACTCATCTCATCGGCTGCATCGGCAACTCATATTTCTTCTTCTTCCATTATGCCCCAGACGAAATTTCGAAGCTTCATCGAACTCCGACATTGGCTGGATGCCTTCTTGGTTCGGTCATTTTCCGGAGGTGTGGTTAAAAGTTGCCTCCCCACCCCAAAAAAAAAAAATAATAATATAAAAAAAAACTGCCCATCCGCCATCTTTGATCAGGGCATGATAAACATGAAGGTCAGTGGCTGAGGAATCGCTTAGCCGAATGACTCTTTGTAATACTCTCGGGCTACAAAAGCTCGCGACCTACGCTCGTTTACTCCTTTTATCCTCTTCCCTGCTTGTGGGTCATTCATAATCTTGGAATAAGCGTCCTTTGTTTCAGCTTCTTCAAGTTCAAGTCTCTGTAGTATTTCGTATTATCCTCCTCCTTTGTTTTTCGAAATTAATCGTCTTGTTTTTTATATAGTTTTCATTTCATACCACTTCATTGAAAGTTTTTTTTTTTTTTTTTTTTTTTTTGCACAGACTTCTCTTATTCTTCATTCTCCTCCATTATTCATTATTTCACACAACATGTGGAATACATTCTGTAATCATTTTTCTTCCCGTTTCTCCTTATTATTCTTCATCTTATTTCACGCCCACAAACGCAATAGCCAGTTCATCTATTCCTGCACGTCCTCCTCTTCCCCTGCTTCTTCCTTCTTCTTCTTCTTCTTCTTCTTCTTCTTCTTCTTCTTCTTCTGGAATCCACAAGATAAATCTCGAGGAGCGTAAGGTCACAGCTGCTGCTACTCTACCAAAGACCATTTCTGGGAATGCTTCATTGTGCGGACTCGTCTCGCCTATAGTCCCAGAAGTTACAGTGTTATTACTTCACCATATACTATATATATATATATATCTACTATATATATATATAGATATATATATATATATAGATATATTATATATATAGTATATATATATATATATATATAGATATATATATATATAGTATATATATATATATATATATATATATATATATATATATATATATATATATATATATAGATATTATATATATAGATATATTAATATATATACATATATATGTATAAATATTATATATAATATATCTATATATATATTATAATATATAATAATATATATATATATATAATTAATAAATTTAATACCTACACACTCACGCACGAACGCATAAATACATACATACTACATACACATGGGAAGGGGCGAGAATCTCCAAATATTGGAACCTTGAGTTTTTCTTTTCGCCCAGCCCTTCTGCGATGTTTCTAATAATATCGGGTTTCCTGTAAGAGATAGGAGGTTCCGAAGAAGTGGAAAGAATTATGAATCTCGTTCGTAGAAGGTTATACACTGGATATTAGGAGGATTTTCATTTTTAAAATGCGTCTAGTGAAAATATATCAACAGCAAACGTCTGTGGAAAGTTAACAGTAAAAATTGTGATAAAAACATTATAGATAAAGAAGGCTATGTTAACAGCATGAATAACATCAGGAAATATAAATATTTCTTTTTCAGATAACGGCAGATTATTATACCTCCTTGAAGGTTGGCAGCAAGAAAGAGAGCATTCCAGTGATAATCGTTTTACCTCCAAATTTGAAAAATACTCGAACTGTTCTTGCGAGAGCCTATACTCCGTTTTTTTCCATCTGTCCATCCGCCTGTGGTGTTTGCGTATGGTAACACTGCGTCCCTGGCTTTAGATAGTTACATTCAGCTTACATTCAACAATAATAACAATATCCTATTTCGAATATTAACGGTGTAATTCGCATACAGTAAATTATTAAAACACTTTTCAGTTGCAAATGTACACCCAGATATCCTTTTATTTACTTAAGACTTACACATAGCGTAACTATTTAAAGCCCGGGACGCAGTGTTACCATACAAAAACACCACAGGCGGATGGACAGTTTTCCTTAATTCGTCAGGCTGTCCGGTCAGGCGCAGAAGGTATGTTTATCTTTGTTGGTATAATTATCATCGTTGAAGGTTGAAGGTTGATATTATTTTTTAATAATTTACTCAATTTTATTTATTTATTTATTTATCTTTTTCTAATAACTGATCTCCTCTTTCTGTATTTCCCTTTACATTCTGTTTCTTTTTTCGAGTGAACAAAATAGTCTTCGGATGCTTGAATTTTCAAGCCATTGGCGCCTTTAGTGTCTTGTTTCATCCTCTGAATAATAATAATAATAATAATAATAATAATAATAATAATAATAATAATAATAATAATAATAATAATGACTCACTGTTATGATAATCATTGTAGTAATAGGAGTATTCATTGTGCAATAGTAATAGTAAACAAATAATAAGCAAAAAGGAAACTTATGCGGGAAAGGAGCACCTTGAGATGTAAAATGTAACAAGGATATCGACACATGTTAAGTAATTAGTGGGAAGAAATGGACAACTAGTGTATTGAGCGCCAAAGTGGCGTGATCGGTATGGTCTTGGCCTAACACATCGGTGCCCACGAGTTCGGTTCTCGGGCATTTCACCAAGGGGTTAGAGATGTGTATTTCTGGTGTTAGAAATTCATTCTCGACGTGGTTCGAAAGTCACGTAAAGCCGTTAGTCATCTTGCTGAATAACCACTGGTTCCATGCAACGTCAAAACACCATACAAACAAACAAACTAGTGTATTGAGGTAAGACAGGCGATACTTAAAACTAGGGAAGTCAGTCGTGTGGACAGTGAGATCATTAGGATATCGTAAAGGTTGCTTAGTATATAAAGAGTCCAGGGGTTAGAATTTGTTACCTAGTGCTGTGCAACTAATAAGGCTACAGAAAATGAAACGTGGTTACTCCTTGGTTTTTATAGATTTTAGCTACCCTGAGTCGTAGAAACAGGAATTGGAATTGGAATCTAAAATTCAGGCCAAAGGCCAAGCACTGGGACCTGTGAGGCCATTCAGCGCTGAAAATTACGCCGAAAAACCTATTAGGAGAAGGTGGAAAAATGGAAGAATGAGATTATGAACAGAGGTTTTGTTAAAGGAATGAAAGGGGGCTGCTGCTAGGGGCTGAAAGGACACTGCAAAATACCTTGAGTAATGCCTACAGTGTACCGCGTGAGGGTCAATGACGGCACTATCGTAGGAAATAGGTTATAGTTGTAGCTAATGGACTTAAAGCCTATGAATTGAAAATGGAATACCAAAATTTTAGGAGGTACGTAGACAAGAGGATTACTGGAAATTTGGAAAAGCTCGGGATTACCTCATGGGTCCCTGCGCTTGAACTTTGCTGAATTTTAGCTCTGAATGACCTCATAGGTGCCAGCGTTTGAACTTTATCCTTAATTCTGTATTCTATTCTATTCTAGTACCATTCAATTAACAAGCTCGGTTAATGAGAATTGTCTAGAAAGCTCATTCACACTTCTCTGCGCCGACTTCTGTGTTCAGGAATTGTGATCTTCATTGCAGAAGTTTGACTTGTCAAAAAAGAAATGCACATTGCGTTAATCGTCATAAGAAAGGCAAAATTTCGCACAAGAATAGTAAGGTGGGTGCCCAATGCGATATAGTAAAATTTCAAAGTGGTACAAGTGGTAAAACTTCAAATTATTCTAAGAGTGAGTTGCGAAAACCCCACATAAGAAATTCCACAATTAACTCAAAATTCTTTACTGGTTTGAAAAAAAAAAAAAGTTCCCTTTGGGCAGAGAACTTCAAATTAAATATATTTTTAACCGAGAATGACACGCCAGAATGAAATACTAGATTTCTCTGAGTGCTTTGGAGCAAGCAGGAATTTGAACGCAGTATCAAAAATAATGAATTCAGATTCCGAATTCCACAATTGGCTCAAAATTTCCTACTGATTCCAAGAATATCCCTTTTAGGCAGAGATTTTCAAAATAAATATACTTGTAACCGAGCCGGATTTCTCTGGAGCTCTTTGCTGAAAGCAGGAATTTGAACGCAGTATCAAAAGCAGTCAGATTCCCAATTCCACAATTGACTCAAAATTTTCTTATTGATTTCAAGATTATCCCCTTTAGGCAGAGAATTTCAAAATGGATATAGTTTCAACCGAGAATGAAATACCAGATTTCTCTGGGGTGCTTTGGTGAAAGCAGCAATTTGAACGTAGTATCAAACGCTGCTTGCTTAAGTCAGGCTCTCCCAGCTCTAAAAATGGTTCCCGTGTTCGCGGGCAGGTGTCTCGTCACCCGGGACAGGACTACAACAGGGCCGGTGACACCAGAACACTGCTTTTCCCTTACTGGGCTGATCCGGGCCTGGATTATTCTCCGGTTTGGGTCATCGTGGTTTTAAAAGTAGGAAATATTCGTGGCCTCCCTGAAGTGGCCGGCCATTGGCTATTGTTTTGACCGTTTTCGGAAATTATTTGAAGTAATTGTCTCAGGATCTCGGCAGTTGAATCATCAGTTCTTTAAGCACCTCAATGGCGTGATCGGTATGATCTTGGCCTGCCACCTCGGTGGCCACGAGTTCGATTCCAGGGCATTCCACAGAGGTGTTAGAGATGTATATTTCTGGTGATAGAAGTTCACTCTCGGCGTGGTTCGGAAGTCACGTAAAGCCGTTGGTCCTGTTGCTGAATAACCACTGGTTCCAGGTAACGTAAAAACACCATACAAGCAATCATCAGTTCTTCAAATGTTTCAGAGACGCTTAATTCATTCGCTCATTGTCTTGGGTTCGCGGGCCACATTGTAAACTACTATTGGGGTCTGAACCAAAATACTAAGGTCTGTTGCAAGTTTCTAAAGGTTGATATATAGAATTAGGTTACTCGTGCTCCCGAAAATGGTCACTGGAACTCACGTGCCCATGGCATCTGGTATCTGTTAGTGGTCACCCACCCAAATATTGACCAGAGCGGAAGTAATTATTCTTTTTCCAAATGTCCAAGTGCTAAGAGAATATTTACTTGGAATTCGAATTCAGTTCGAGATGTTGGTTTAAATGTACAGATTACAGTTCTGACTAATGTAAACCGAATTTAACTCTGAATGCAACAAAATGTAATTGTCAACATTTGATGTAGAAAAACCCCAAGTTCAGTTTTAGAAGAATTCCAACGTCACGGAAATCAACGGTCGGAAATCTGGCAGGGAGATAGTGCCGTCAGTGTACCTCACGAGGGACACTGTAGGTATTTTATGAGTCTTTGCATCGTCCCTTTGGCCCCAAGCTGCAACGTCTTGCGCTCCTTTTACGTTACCTCCTTTCATATTCTGTTTCTTCCATCTGACTTTCCACCCTCTCTAACAATTGTTTCATAGTGCAAGTGCGAGATTCTTCTGTTACACTTCTCAAACCTTCCTGTCAATTTCCCTTTCAGCGCTGAATAGACCTCATAGGTCCCAGCGCTTGGTCTTTGGCCTAAATTCTGTACTGTATTCTATATTCTATAATCAGAACAGACGTATTTCGTGAATTTTAACTTGACTTCCAAGAATTCAACGCAGATTCCAGAAATACAGTAACGCATAATTTCGTGAAGAGTAAAGTGGACCGAGATATGTACGTAGGTATGTACGTGAGCGACGCACGAAGCAAACGACGTTATCAGTTGCAACCAATATTGACCAGCCGTGCAGTATTGCCAGTCCGTATAAATAGCGTCGTTCGACGAGGTCTGTCAGTGTTACCAGATACCAGTGAAATATATACTTGACGGACAGGTGACAGGCCTACGAGAGAGAGCCTCTGTAATAATATACAATTACATGCGCTCTTAACAGCAGCCACCTCGCCCTGAAGGCTCCCACTTTTAAAGATGACTTTTTTTTTTTTTTTTTTTTTTTTTTTTTTACTCAGTTTTTATTATTTTTTATTTTTGCGGGGTTGTTGAAGGCTTAAGTTCCACTTCGTGTCGTTAGACAGAAATTTGTGAAAGTACTGCTTAGTTCCGCGTCCTCTGAAATCATTTGTGCCATATATTTCGGGAGAGGTTGAGATAAAGTTCTGATTTCTCGTCTGTGCGCTGGTTCGAATCCACGAGAGGACGAAATTATTATCAACTAAAAAGTGACCCTTCGGTTAACATATGTGAAAATATATTAATTCCGTGGTAGAGCGAATTGGATATTAAAGGACATTTGTAGCATAATGCATGTATGTGAAATCACGGTGATGCCATAAAAATTCATGCTTAGGTATATACATACATACATACCATACATACATACACATACATACAACATATATACATATATATATATATATATTATATATATATATAGATATATATTATATAGATATAATATATATATATATATGTATATATATATAACGCAAAAAATATAGAGAGAAAATACTATATTTCAGAGACTGCTGTCTCTCTCTTAGTTTATATATATATATATAATATATATATATATATATATTATATATATATAATATATTAATATATTTGAATTCTTATCGCATCACCATGAAATTTATTTTTATATAAAAACATCAATCTACGAATGTTGCTTAGCATCCAATTCGCTCTACCTCGGATTTTGTACCAAAGGGAAATTATAAATTATTGATAAGTGGTTAGTCACCTCTCGGATTGGATATTAAACGAGGATTGTAGCTTAATGTATATATAGGCTATGTATGTAGGTGTGCGTATATACATACATATATACATACATATATCTCGACACAGACATTCAGCGAGTAGAAACATACACAGCCGGCAAAATTTAAATGTAATATATTTTATATGTGAGCAGATGCACGTATGACCACAACACCCATACATTAGAAGAAGACCGAACAACGCTTCCCTCGCTAACCAGGGCCTGCGCAGTAGCAGGTCCGAGGCGAGTCCCTCCTTGTACGGATAACGAACGCGCAGAATCGCATTCAACAAGTCACCTGGACAGCAACCCGGCAATCATCGACGTGGTCGGGTATCCTCTTGCCTATGGAAATGACCCTGGCAGGGCGATAAATACCCGGAACGTGACATTAGCCAGCCATATAGCTACCCACAGAAATCAGGCATCAATCATCGCCCTAACGGAGGGATGGGTTCCTGACGGAGGTAGAAAATGTTCTCCAACCGATGTTGGTAGGGTAGCTTGTTAAGGCCGAACAAGAAAGCCTGGCTGGTGGCATCGCCCAAGTGATTCATGGTAGGCAGGAATAAACGAAGACTTATAAAATGTAGACGTGGTTGCTCGTGCGAGAAGTGTTTCATGATTCCGGAAATAAACGGAGACTTATAAAGTATGAACATGGTGGCACATACGAGTAGTATTTCATTTCAGGATTCGGGAAATAAACGGAGACCTATTAACATATAAACATGGTCGCACGTACGAGAAGTGTTTCGTGATTCCGGAAATAAACGAAGACTAAGAAAATACAAACATGGTCGCACGCACGAGAAGTGTTAAATTATTTCGGAAATAAACGGAGACTTTATAAAATATTATCATGGTCGCTCGTACGAGAAGTATTTCAAGATTCCAAAAATAAACGGAGACTTAATAAAATATAAACATGGTCGTAAAATATTTACATGGTCGCTCGTACGAGAAGTGTTTCATGATTCCAGAAGTAAACGGAGACTTATAAAATATAAACACGGTCGCTCGTACGAGAAGTATTTCAAAATTTCATACGAGCTGAGAAAAAAAAAAGGTATCTGGTTTTACAAGACATTGGTCTAAGAGAGAGAATCATTTCACTGCTAAATCAATTCTTACAGGCTTAAGTAGAAAGCATCCGTCTATAGTAGGAACGTATACCAAACTTGACGAAAAATTTATAGTTATGCGTATGTAGGGAGTAGGATTGGAAACAAAACTTTTAATAATGTTACAAAATCCTTTAGATTTAGGTAAAACCGTAGTTAAAGTTTCCATTTTTTGCAGAGATGCTATACTTGATTAACTTGAGAAATTACGAAATATTCAGAAAAGGGCATTTAGACAAAGCACAAGATAAACATAGGTAAGGGAAAAATAAAAAGATCTTACCGTTAAAAAAAACCGTGTGAGATTTGAGATAAAAATAATTACTAATTAATAATAGATTATAAAAACTAGGTGATAATGAAGTTATTTAAATCTTACACAAAAACATCGAGTGATCGTGGAAGAACATCAGAAGCTATTTAGAAAAATGTTCATGATTTTGTAAATGATTTGCGTGGGAAAGATAATTCGATATTGTAGACACTAATGTTCCTGGTTTGTTGACAGGTATTGGAAAGACATCTTTGGTAAACTCCCTGTCTTCATTTGATACCTGATATTCTGTACAAACGCAGGGAGCTGATGTGATATAGATGAAAAGTTATCGTAGGAATGAAGCGTCAAGTGCTGAGCGAAAATAAAATAAGCTAGCCTGTCTGGTCATTTTATTTTTGGAGATACAAAATATGAAGATAGATTTCCTTTTTGCTCGCAACAACAGTTATAAAGCTCCTCAGTGGCGTGGTCGGTATGGTGGCTACCTCGGTGGCCGCGAGTTCAGTTCTCGGACATTCCACTGAGGGGTGAGAGATGTGTATTTCTGGTGATAGAAGTTCACTCTCGACGTTGTTCGGAAGTCACATAAAGCCGTTGCGTTGGTCCTGTTGGATGAATAACCGCTGGTTCATATGCAACGTAAAAACACCATACAAACAAACAAACAAAAACCAGATATCAGTTACAAAGAATATATAACATGATGATGAAAGGGCTGGGATTAATCTAACCAGTCCACCTTGAACAAATCGATGAAAATAAATATCTGGCGGAAAAAAAATTACATAGAAAACTGACTGTATGTGAAATGAACGCTGTTCAGCCGACACCTTTACTCTTAATGATTCCGGGAGACAGATCTCTCCCTTAATAAGAAAGAAAGAAAGAGAGAGAGAGAGAGATTAAGTTGGACTTGATATCGTTTTCGTTTCTCATCATCTCTCAGGAGATATCTTTCATACCCTCGACGTCTCGCTCGGATGTGAAGAGTGCTCCAGTCATTCATCATTTACATCCGAACCTCATTTCAAGATGCAAATTTTACCGTCGATGTTGTAAGATCACAGATGTAAAGGGCTTTTTTTCTTTAACTTTTTTATATTATTTTTTTTTGTCCTCGAAAACGTCATCACTACGAAGTTTGAAAGAGAACATTCTTCGGTATCAAATCAGGGAGAGAAAGGGAGTTCAGGATTGTCGATTCGTTTGTGTATAGATCCATCGAAGCTTCAGTTGTCTGCTCTTGACATTCTTGAACTTTAGTAAAATTCTTCATATATATATTAGTATATATATATATATGATATCTATATATATATATATATATAATATATTAATATAGATATAATATATTAGTTAATTATATATATATATATATATATATATATATATGTGTGTGTGTGTGTGTGTGTGTGTGTGTGTGTGATGTATATGTATATGTATATGTATACACACTTGTTTGGAATACGCTACTTGTGCTGGAACCCGTTGCTGCTGTCTCCCCTATCTTTCAGAGCCCTTACCTACCCCAGCCGGGGCTGACAAACAGGTTTTCAGGAGGAGGGTGGATGTCTCCCTTACCCTCCCGTTCCATAAAGCTACCCAGGACAAACCGGTTAGCAAGGGGTGGGTGGCTGTGTCAGATATCTCCTCTACTGTCACCCAGGGGAGGAAAAACAAGGTCCACTTGGATTTTATATATATATATATATATATATATATATATATATATATAATATATATATATATATATATATATTATAATATGTGTGTGTCAGAGAGAGAGAGAGAGAGAGAGAGAGAGAGAGAGAGGGGTTGCCATTCTGATTATGAACTGATCAAGGTAGAGGTTGTTCATCGTTCCTGTCACGCTTTCTGGTTGAATATTGTATAAAAGAAGGAAGGAAGTCTTGAGATAGCTGTTATGGGTCTGTAGCTATTATTGGCACAAAGGAGTTTTATTTCGCTATTTCATACGAGAGAGAGAGAGAGAGAGAGAGAGAGAGATTTTGTCTGCGTGGGGCCGAGCATACCTACCTGCGTTAGCAATGATTTAGAAGGGGAGAATTACTGCGGTTAATGATTCCTAATGATACGTGATATGATATATGATAACATGGTCAGCGGTTGTATATCTGTCAAGGATCTCCAAAAGAGGCTTAACCCACTGAGGGTACTCGAACACGAAGAGAGAGAGAGAGAGAGAGAGAGAGAGAGAGAGAGAGAGAGAGAGAGAGAGAGAGGATCAGATTGAACAGTCTGTTGTCTGTTGATATGAGTTTCTTGGCTGGTGTGAAGTGGAAGCCATTCGTTACTTTGTCAAACAGTCTCACAGACGAGCATCGTTACGAAGATGGCTTCTTCTTGATATCAAGAAATAATTAAGTTCCTTCTCTCTCGTGATGTTTCGGCCAAGACTGGTGACGAACTGCACATCAGAGATACACAGTGATTTGTTAGGGTTTTCGTACTCTTCAGACCCCAATTCATCACCATATTTTATCAAATAAATGTTGGGAATATTTTCTTTTGAGGTCATTCACGGACATTGGTTTATCTTTTCCGTCCTTTAGATAACATTGAAACGGATTGGGATGGAGATTGGTAGGTTATCTTCTTATTTATTACCCCAATAAAATTCTCCTTGCATTTTAATAATTTAGTTAAATTTTTATCTAGTAATGAATTAATTTGTGAATTCACGTTTTCTTCTTTCATAACAATTGATCTCTTCTTTCTGCGTTGCCCTTTACCTCTTGTTACTTCTTCCTAATGAACACCATATTCTTTAGAAGCTTGAATTTCAAGTCCGTGGCCCCTGTGGTGGGCTTGTTCCATATGAATGGGTTCATTATCTGAATACTTTCAAAAATAATTGTATAAAGGCGAATCAGTGGCCTACTCAAAATCTAGTCCCTATCCTCATGGTAGAACGAAGCCGAGTCATTTTACGAGATTTCATTAAAGTATAAAAAGAACATTTTTATATGAATTCTGTAAATGAAAATAGGAAGGGTTGGGAAATTAAATCTCTCGGTTTTCCCTTCTGACAATCGAGGTTCATCATCATTTTCGTACCCCATTTATCAGTTGACTGATTTTTTTTTAGTCAAATATTTAAACATGTGACCACTGATTTTTTTTAGTCAAATATTCAAGCATGTAATCAAATTTAGTTCGAGTTTCCGAAAGGTTTAACCTTTTGGATATTCTGACGAAATATATATATATAGTATATATATCTATATATTTATTTATCTACATATTTATTTATCTATTTATGTATTTTCCTAACTAAACACTTCCACCAAATCCATTACCAGGCTGCCACTAGGTATGTCCCACTTCAACTGTTGACAAAATACACTCACCCGTTGACTGCGTCCCCCTAAAGCGATTTAGATTTAGTAGTTGTCCTCCTTTTTATAATAATAATAATAATAATAATAATAATAATAATAATAATAATAAAATAATAATAATAAGTAATAATAACTAAATTAATAATTTAATAAACTTTAAGAAATTCACAAAATTCATTCACGTGTTGACTGTGTCTTCCTAAACCAATTTAAATTTAGTAATGGTCCTTCTTTTTAAGAAAATAATAATAATAATAATAATAATAATAATAATAATAATAATAATAATAATAATAATAATAATAATAATAATAATAGTGGCGCCGTGGCAGAGTGGGTTAGGTCGTCAATGGACTGGTTAAGCAACATTGGGGCTGGTCAGTCGTTGGATGGGTGACCGCTCTCCTTGGCGTTGATTCCTTGGGAAAGGATCTTTACCATAATTTCCTCAGTCTACTCAGCTGTAAATGAGTACCTATCCCTGATGGGGTAGGGTCCAGCTATGGGTTAAATAGCAAAACTCAGTAATGATGGAAAGAAATGAAGGAATAAACGACAACGACGTAAATGGAATCTCTGGCAACAGAGGAGCATCGTCCGGCAGCCAGGTATTCAACCCAATTGAAGGGGAAGACGGTCAGGTACTTGGAGGTCGTCATCCAGCAACTGACCACCACAACGACAGTAACCAACAGCTTGAGATTGGAGCTACAGAAGCAAACCAAAGGAAGAAATAGACAAGAGAAGAAAATAAGGAAATATGGAGATGCTACATCAGAAGCAACCCGACGGAAAGAGGATATAGAAGAAGGAATAACACCCCCCAAACAGAGCAGAGGCTGGCAGACCAAGTAAGGAACATAAAGAAGAAGAACTGGCTCTCCCCAACAGAAAGAGAAGAAATGGAAAGGGAAATGTCACACGACAACGAATTACACGAAGACGAACTGAGGGACGATGCCACAGAAGACGACAGGGATGATGAGGTATCAAACAACGACACACGGAGAAACACCGACGAAGTAACAGAGAGGACGGAATGGGTAGAAAAGATTAGACAATGGATGGAGCCAGATACAGAGAGAACAAAGATCCCCTCGATGAAAGCCTACAACACCAAGAAATTAAGGGAGAAAACAAGTGAGGTCAATGAAATAATGGGCATAATACACACCACCAGTATCACAGAAAAAAATTACTTGGCATATGTAGGAGCAAGATTAGTAGCAGAACTGATGGGGATTCGAACACCAACACCACCAGCACAACTAACCCAACAGAAACCAAAACAGCAACCTCCTTGGAAAAGGCGCCTGAAAAAGCAAATCATGGTGATGAGATCTGACTTGAGTAAACTGAAAGAGATGGCAGAAAAAAGGCTAAGAAGCAAGAAAACAGGGGAGGAACTCAACGAGAAATACAAAGTACAAGAGAGGGGACTAAACAACACAATAGAAGATGTAAAACAGAGGCTCAAGGCCAAAGCATATAAGATCCAACGGTACATGAACAGGAATAAGGGATACCAACAGAACAAACTATTCGGAACCAACCAGAAAAGACTATACAGCCAACTAAGAGGGGAAGACAACCACCAAGAAATTCCTGAAGCCGAACAAAGTAAGAGACTCTGGGAAAACATCTGGAGCAATCCGGTATCACACAACAAACATGCAACATGGCTCCAGGAAGTCAACAAGGAAGAAGAAACAGGGAGAATAAAACAAAGATCCACAGAGATCACGACAGACACAGTCAGACACCAACTAAAGAAAAAGCCAAACCGGAAAGCCCCAGGTCCCGATGAAGTCCATGGATACTGGCTCAAAAACTTCAAGGCCCTACACCCAAGAATAGCAGAACAACTCCAGCATTGTATCACAAATCACAATGCACCCAAATGGATGACCACAGGAAGAACATCCTTAGTACAAAAAGACAAGAGTAAGGGAAATATAGCCAGTAACTACAGGCCTATCACCTGCCTACCAATAATGTGGAAGTTACTAACAGGTATCATCAGTGAAAGGCTATACAACTACCTAGTGGAGACAAATACCATCCCCCACCAACAGAAAGGCTGCAGAAGGAAGTGTAGGGGCACAAAACACCAGCTCCTGATAGACAAAATGGTAATGAAGAACAGTAGGAGAAGGAAAATCAACCTAAGCATGGCATGGATAGACTATAAGAAAGCCTTCGACATGATACCACGCACATGGCTAAAAGAATGCCTGAAAATATACGGGGCAGAAGAAAACACCATCAGCTTGGAATACAATACTTACAAGCTCTGGAATAAGACTAACAGAGGTTAATATCAGGAGAAGGATCTTCGTAGTAGCCATGATTCCCATGACAAAAGTACTACAGAAGATGGATGCCGGGTACCAACTCAAGAAAAGAGCAACGCAGAATCAAACCATCTGATGTTCATGGACGACATCAAGCTATATGGTAAGAGCATCAAGGAAATAGATACCCTAATCCAGACTGTAAGGATTCTATCTGGGGACATCAGGATGGAGTTTGGAATAGAAAAATGCGCCTTAGTCAACATACAAAAAGGCAAAGTAACGAGAACTGAAGGGATAAAGGTACCAGATGGGATCAACATCAAACACATAGATGAGACAGGATACAAATACCTGGGAATAATGGAAGGAGTGGATATAAAACACCAAGAGATGA
>NC_087213.1:61483969-61486469 GCF_015104395.2 Macrobrachium nipponense | reverse complement strand
GGGGTAGGGGGGTGTTGGGACTGGGATGAGTGGTTGTAGATCAGCAACTTCTTGTTGACTAATTTATACATGAGATCATCTGCATGAATGTGAATATGTCATCGATATATCTTGTTTATCTGATGGTTGCGGTATGACTTACTGAAGGCTTCTCTGTGGTACAGTTCTGATTTGGGGAGGAATCTTGATTGTAATAATAAACACATTTTATTTTGCAGTCGCACGGAGATTGCGTTTTGTTTATATTCTCAAGCGAGATGATAGTAAGTGATGTTTAGAGTAGTTGTATAAGGCGCGTGTTTATATGTATGAACGTGTGTGCACAGGTGTAACTTACTACTAATGAAAACAAATGTAAGTGGTTTAATGTATGCATATTTATATATTTTTAGGGTATAGTTTTTCTCCTCTTCAACAATTTTCGTTAAAAGTAATTGCTTTTGTGACGTCAGTGAATTTTTTGCCAGCGGCCATACCACGTTGAAAACACCGCTTCTTGTTAGTGAATTTCTTGCAGGAATCTTCATATAGTCGTAGTTTTTTATTATTATTATTATTGTCATGCGTTAATTCCTGGTGAAAAATACTCAGCCTTCTTTATTCCATTATTGATTTTTTGTTATATCTATATATACGTTATTCATAAGTTTTATGTAAACATATTTATGCGCATTCATATAAGGGTTCAACTTTCGACAACAAAAATAGAAATTCGATCTTCCATTTATTGGTTTCTGTCATATTTATGTATGCGGTAATGTAATTATATGAAGGCCTATGTATATGCATTCTTATAGAGTTAAAGTACTCGACGATAAAATCAGAAATTCTTATGTTTTTAGTTCCTCTTTTCAAGAAGGTGGCTAGAATAGTTCTCATCAGGACAAAGACAAAATAGTGACTCTCTAAATCCGCTTAGCATACTCATCACCACCACCATCTCATTCCTACGGCGAGAAGAGAGAGAGAGAGAGAGAGAGAGAGAGAGAGAGAGAGAGAGAGAGAGAGAGAGAGAGAGAGGTGGGTTAAACTTCTCTGCAAAGAAAATAGAAGTTCTCATCAGGAAGAATCCCCTTGGCGTCATCATCATCACTACCTCCATCTCGCTCCTTCGGAGAGAGAGAGAGAGAGATGGGGGAGGTGGCTCCTGGTTAGGAGGAGTCTTTCACCTGATACCCTATATACTCGTATATATAACCATGGGAATTCTCGACGGGGATGTGGTCGTTTAAAGCCAGTCTTGGGCATTGTCCGTCCATCAGGTTGCGGGTGCTGGCGAGAGTTCCCACGCATCAGCAAGGAAGGGCGCATACCCACAGATGCCCACAGGAGGGCCCCGGTGAGAGAGGCCTTTTGAGAACGAGAGAAAGACAGGGAGAGCTTGATCTCAAAGGGAGGAAGTTGAGAAGGACCGATCTTAATTGCGGGTCCTTTTAAGGAAATGGTTTTTTTTTTTTTTGCGATGAATAGTTAATTAACCCTCTTTCCAGTTAGTGCGTGCGTGCGTGTGTTGTTGCCATGAGTTTTAAGCGTTCAAAATACATTCGACGAGATTTCCCGTTGCGTTGAATTCAGTCATATTGAAAATAAATGTCTTTGGCCCATAAATACTCATTTGACATTTTCACATGCGTATGTATGCGCCTGTTACGTTTACACATGCATATGTATACCCCTTTTACGTTTACACGCTTATGTATACCCTTCTTATGTTTATACATTCGTTTGTATACACCCTTTACGTTTACACATAAGTATGTATACCCATTTTAAGTTTACACGTGCGTCTTTATACCCATTTTACATTCACACATCCATATGTATTCATCTTTTACGTTTACACATGCGTATGTATCCGGTTTACAAAGGTGCCACCAAAAAGTAAAAGCACCGTCAGCTCTCATGGAATCGCCTTACCTTCACTTCATGGCTGCTATCACGAAAAATACTTTCTTTTGTTGTACGAGATTGTGAATTTAATAATTAAGAGATAATAAAAAAGTTACCAGCAATAAATCTCATTCTCTTTATATCTGGTGGCAGGAACATTCAAATTGTGTTGCCAGCTGTGTCACCAGTTAATAGTTTTTTGGTGCGATGTTAATAACGGCCAGATTTAATGCTAATTTCTATTCAATATTAATTTCAGTCAGCTTCTGTACAAGGTCAGCCGAGGTTAAATTTTTATTATCAATTCCTATTGCTCTTTCATAATTATCAGTTTGACCTCAACCTTAGCTCTGCATCATTAACATATTAAAAAACTTTCATTTGATTACATTTGATTATGGTATTAACGAAGAGAAAGCATTGCATTTACGAACAGGCGGGAGTTTTTAGGGATATCATTATTATCAGGAGGGAGCAGTTAATCAGAAAAGTTAGTAGATATAACAAAACGAAGACCAGTAGGAAAGTCTAACGAATCATGCACAGGTATAGTGTATAGTTAAAGATTTGAATCAACTGAGAATCCATGTGGACATTGCCAAGACAGAAG
>NC_087213.1:61443969-61478969 GCF_015104395.2 Macrobrachium nipponense | reverse complement strand
GCGTCACACGGCATTGGAGAGATAATAATCATGTGTACTTGTAATGTCTTATGTACGCACTGAAGGCATTACTCAAGGGTCTTTGCAGCGTCCTTTCAGCCCCTAGCTGCAACCTCTTTCATTCCATTTACTGTACCTCCCTTCATATTCCCTTTCCTCCATCTGACTTTCCACCCTCTCCTAACATGTTTCGCAGTGCAACTGCGAGAGGTTTTCTTACCATTGCACCTTTCAAACCGCCTTGACTCTCAGTTTCCCTTTCAGCGCTGAGTGACGCCATAGGTTCCAGCGCTTGGCCTTTGGCTCAAATTGCTATTCTGCGTTCATCGCTCCAGATTCCTCTCTCCATCGGCTCTTTCAGATCTCGTTTCGTATTTCCCTCGGCGATTATTCTATAACTGCGATATGTTTGCACTGCGAATTTTTCTTGTGGAATTTCCCTTCGTCTTGAGATCACCTTTAGCAGTTCACCTCCCGGATAGGATCGCCCTTGATAAACTCTCGGTCGCCGATTGCGACCTTTTTTTAAAAATTTATTTATATATTTTTTTTCATTCCCAACTCCGCTTTGGTCACCTGATCTGGCCGAGATGCCCCTCCAGGGTATAATTGGCTTTTGATAAACACGGCGGCGAAAATGGATACTACTGGACTCGTCTTTTTTAGACCCTTTCGCTCGTTAAAGGTCACAGGAGGTCGTGCTTTTTATCTAAGCGATGATCGCTGGTTTGTTGGTGTTTTCTGTTCTCTCTCTCTCTCTCTCTCCTCTCTCTCTCTCTCTCTCTCTCTGTAAGATTGTAAAAAAATGAAACATTTATTTGTGTATGTATATACATATACGTATATATATATATTATATATAATATATATATACTATATATATATATACTATATATTATATATATATATGTCATTTATATATATATATAATATATATATATATATAATATATATATATATATATAGATATACTATATTATATTATATATATAAGAAATACAGATTATGATAAGCAGACAATCGCAGTCCGTGAGGTGTGACTACTAGAAGCTTTGCTTACACCAGATTACTGCTGTCACTCGTTAATTGATTTCCGGCTTCTGTTCGTTCGAACTGCTGATCAATCAAATGCCATCGGAACTATACGTTAACAATGACGCTGTTCAAGCCGCAGAAGATCTTCATTATAGTAGGAAAATGACGGCCACACAAACCGACGTTATTATAAATAGCAGGAGAGCTGATCCCTGCGTCATATTATAATTACCCGAGCCTAAAGATTAATGTCTTCAAGATCGAATTTTGGCAGCTATCATTACCCCTTACCTCCCCCGCAAGTTTATTTTGGTTGGTGGGGGGGGGGGGGGCGGTATTTTGTGTTTGCTTTAACAAATATTCGTTTTTCATAAAGGTGGATGCTCGTATGATTATATATATTATATATTATAAATATATATAATATATATATATATAATACGGATATATAGAATATATGTGTGATCCTGTGGTGTGTATATGTATGTGTATTATGCTAGTATATCACACCATATCCAACAGGTGAATATATATGAAGTCGAAACCGGTCAGGACCTACACCACCGTCTCTTATTTTTCCACCTGTGGATATGTGTGATAAATGAATCACGTCATCACATGCTTAAGTGGTTATAATGATATATATATATATATATGATATATATATATATGTATATATATATATATATATATATTATGTATGTACTTGATATATAAGTAGTTGGATATATAACTAGCTATATATTAGCCTTTCTTTTATTAAAACTTTCCTTTCAGAGTTCCCGATTTTGAAGGTAAATGTACGGACATAAATTATATATATGTGTGTGTGTATATATATATTATTTAAATTTCTGACTCACGCTTATCCACGCTGATTGCGTTACCGCATCAATAGCGCGTCCTAAACAACCACGACAAGAGAGGCTCTTGGAGATTTATGGTATCTAATTAATTATCGCAGCGTGAATCCAATCCCCTTTCGGATGCAGCGCAGCGGAGGTTATAGGTTATCTTTTTCGTTCACAGTAAGTGTTTCTTCGGAGTTTTCTTCGGAGGTCGCCAAATGCACGCGCAATTACGAAGCCGATGAGAGCCGAAGAGAAGAGAAGAAGGAAGAAGAGAAGGGGTTGCTTTTATTGCCCTATAGACTGGAGGCGGAGCCGGGAAGAGTAGGAGCGTTGTAGGAGCAGTATCATAGGAGCACTATCAGTCAAGTGCAGGCCGAGGAAATAATGATTCTATCCGCATCTTGTAAATTGAACAGCTGGAGCTGTTTTTGCAGCATGTGCAGATGACATTGGTAAATAGCCTGTGACTTACCGTGCGCCAGGGCTGAATTTAATTAAGACGGTGCTCATGAGATATAGGCATACACACACACTCACACACACACAGAAAGAGAGAGAGAGAGAGAGAGAGAGACGGTACTTTGATATCAAGTTCAAACCCCTTTCGGTAAAATATTGTCGCTATATTTAGGAGAAAAGTGCGTTCTTGAATTTAAGTCCTAGTAAAGAGAGAGAGAGAGAGAGAGAGAGAGAGAGAGAGAGAGAGAGAGAGAGAGAGAGAAAACGTAAGATACTTTTGAAACGTAATTTGATATAAAGTTCAAATTCCTTTTGGTAAGATGTTGTCGCTGTGATGTTTAAAGAGGAGAAAAAGGAGAAAAGTGCATTCTTGAATTTTAAATCCTATTAGAAAGAGAGAGAGAGAGAGAGAGAGAGAGAGAGAGAGAGAGAGAGTCAGTCAAGTACGGTTTGGTATTACTTGCTTCCCCTCAGACTGATGACAGCACATACGAATCTCATTTCGGATACGCTCCTAGTATGGTTCTATGGGTGACTCAAACAGATAAACAGTGCCCTAATCCTTCTCCGTCAGTAACCCGAGCACCCCATTGAAGAGGTATCGCCGTGCAATAGCTGCTGCTGGTGCTGCGGCAGTAAAGATGAACGAATCGCATACTCGCGAGATGAAGAACAGCTTCTTTCAGGTCGACTCATGCCGTCTCTGTATGGTCTGCAAAGAGGGAAGAAGAAGAAGCAGCAGTTTATGTTGTGGTTTAATGACGAGCGAGTGACAGGTGAAGGTGGCTTATGAAATCCCACCTGATGGGTGTCGGATATCACGCCCTCGCAGTCTCCCCACCCTCTCTCTCTCTCTCTCTCTCTCTCTCTCTCTCTCTCTCTCTCTCTCTCTCTCTCCCTCTTCTAATAGGACTTAAATTCAAGAATGCACTTTTCTCGTAAATACAGCGACAATATCTTACCAAAAATGAATTTTAACTTGATATCAATATACAGTTTGAACCTCTCTATCTCTCTCTTCTCTCTCTCTCTCTCTCTCTCTCTCTCTCTCTCTTTTAATAGGATTTAAATTCAAGAACTCACTTTTCTCGTATATACAGCGACAATCTTACCAGAAAGGTATTTGAACTTTATATCAAATTCCCCCCCCCCCCCCCCCCCCCCCCTCTCTCTCTCTCTCTCTCTCTCTCTCTCTCTCTCTCTCTCTCTCTCTCCTTTCACCAGCACCCCCTAAACTTTATAACGCCCCCCCTGAGAGGAGTTCTTCGTGGGTCTACTGAGGGGTGAAGGAAGCCTTAGAAATACCTTTAGGCTTTTCGGGCGTAAGCGCCCTTATAAGCAGGCTCCGGAAGGACAGTAATCTGGTGCCTTCCGCTTATCTGATTTATCCACTCGTAGATCTTACGGCGCAGGATGAGAGTGGGAGAGAAAAGGAGGGAGAGATAGTGGGAGATAGGGTAAAAGGGAGAGACTTCGTAAGGGCTCGTTTGCATAAGGGTTAGATTAGCTCTCTTGCGCATCGCCGTGTTCGTTTTTTTTTGTTTTTCTTTTTTTTTCGGTCTTGTTGGAGAGGAGAGATGTTGTCTAGTTCGTAAAGTACTAATTAATTTGGTATGGGGTGTCCGCGTTTAATCATCTCGATAATAGCTACTTTTTTTGTATGGTCTCTTATTCTCCATATAATTTGATTTCGAGATTTTATCGACGAATTCTTCGTTGTATTCTGCCGTTACTACCACTAATAATAATAACTAATGATGATAAGTAGTGAATTATTTATTATTTTTTCTCTTGGTTGAGAAAGCTTCTGTTCTGACACGAGTGGCGCTTTGGAACTTTCCTTCCACACCATGGATCTGTTATTTCCAATTTCTAAACTCTATCCTTGAAAATTTAGAGGATATTAAAATTAAAATTCTTGAGACAAATCAAGAGAATGATATAAGTATTAACACAATATAACTGCCGTTGAGTGTACAATTACCGATAGGAAATTGAATGATCCTCGAAATATGAAACAAAAATAGTATGCAATATAGTTATTAGTGATCAAATCGAGGAGGGTGACCCATTCGTCGGTGGGAGGTATACATATTCTCTAATTTGAATAATCTAATCTGAATAATAGACTGAGATGCCGTTAATTTGTCCACGCTATTGCACTAATGCTTTTAAGCTCCCGAGGAAGATCTAATTATAACATAATTATCTCATTTTATGCATCAGCATCAACTCAGAAGGATCTTTCTTCCAATCAGTTTTGATTTTACATTATTCTCTCTCTCTCTCTCTCTCTCTCTCTCTCTCTCTCTCTCTCTCTCTCTCTCTCTCTCTGCGGAGAGCGCTAGCAAAATGATATTTCCTTTATACTACCTGCAATAATTTTAAGTTTGAATGTTAAGAAAGTGTTTATTTACTATGTATATACACGTAGCTCAACCTATTTGAACCTTTTCCATTAAAATACAAATTCAGTTTCAAAGTGTTTTTATTATTGTCGGCGATTCTCCCCCAGATTTCTTACTTCATACGTATCATACGTATTCTGTTTTTACAAACCTTGCATGGAGTTTGTGTGTATGCTTACGCTGCTATCTGAAAAATTAATGTTTTAGATTCTCTTTGAGCTGTGTCAACAACGCGTGCAACGGCAAAAGCTTGTGTCCTTCGACATTTATCTGTACTTCTGACACCTGAGCTTTTTAATTCTAACAGCGACACCTCTGACACTCCAAACGTCCCAGCTTGAGTCGCCTGTCTGACAAATTCTTGACAAATTGACGAACCTCCAGAATACGAATGATAAAGATAATATACCTGACCATATCGGTATTCTGCCGCTCGCTGGCGCTAAACGTGTTATTTTTGTTCTCTGTTCCCGCAGGTTCTTCCACGACCTTGAATTTCGCTGCTGGTCGTGCATTTCGATACCCGGCGATGTGTGGGGACTCACACGTAGGAACACCGAATAATCGAATTTCTTCGTTGCACATTCGTGGAAGGTAAGTGTTCAGTTCTGAATCCAAAGAAGGAAGGAGAGGAGTCGAGTCCGACATTCAAGCTGCCTGTTGTCACGTACATTATTCCGCTCTGGGGTGATTTTATTTGATTATGATTCCCTCCGAAGGTCATCCTCGTGGTTGTTATGCTTTGCAGATGCTATGTTAGGTGTATTGACAATTTCCTCTTACATATATGCAGACTTTCAGGCGCTAGGTAGGAGTATTTATAGTTTCTTGCGTGTATATTCAGTCTTTCATATGTGTTTGTAAGGGCGTTTTTCTTGTATTTTATCCTTGTGTGCGTTTGTTAAGTTTAGGACCTTCAGATGTACTGTAATTATATTTGTGTAATAGCTCCGGCAAAGCAAGTAAGGCTTGAACGATGTTGTTAGTCTTTTAGTATATTATTATTTTTTTTTTTATTTCATTTTGCCTAGTATTTACCGATTTATATTAGTTGTTGGTTACCGGTATCCCTAAAGTATTTTGGCGAGACCGTTATCTTTTCTTTATTGCAAGTGCTGTGTTACAGAATGTCTAGTAAAAATAACGTGAAAGCAACAATAATAATTGGAGTTGATTTCATTTTACTAAGCGTTTACAGATTCCGTTGCTGATTACCGATTTATTTTACGCTTTGTACCGTTTTATTTTATGCATTCTACCAATTTATATTACTCATTCTACCGATTTGTTTTATGCATTCTACCGATTTGTTTTATACAGTCTACCGATTTTTTTTATGCATTCTACCAATTTATTTTACTCATTCTACCGATTTATTTTATTCATTCTACCGATTTATTTTGTGCTTTTTACCGATTTATTTTACGCATTCTACTGATTTATTTTATGCATTCTACCGATTTATTTAATGCATTCTACCTATTCATTTTACGCATTCTACCGATTTATTTTATGCATTCTTGTTCCGAGATCGTTTGTTTTTATTTATTACTCTTACTATGTGAACAGATATATAAAGGAAATTCCATAAAAAACAATATATTTTTTTTGGGGGGGGCCTTAGAGTTTGCCGATTTTATTGCTTATTACCGATATTACTAAAGTATTCGTTTGGCGATGAAGCCGTTTTTGTCTTTATTGCAAATGTTGTATGAATGAATACATAGAAAAAAGCAAATTGCACGAAAATACCAATAAATAAATGGAGTTGATCTGACACCTCCGTCAAAACTCCTTTCTAATCCACTTCCTTCCTCTCTCGACTTCTGTATACCGGGATACCTCTCTCTCTCTCTCTCTCTCTCTCTCTCTCTCTCTCTCTCTCTCTCTCTCTCTCTCTCTCTCTTATTACTCGTTCTTTTAGGTCTTCCTCCTTCGGGGATCAGCGTTATCTTTCATCTCGACAAAACCGCTCGGTAAGTTTGTTTTTAAGCCGATCAGTGTTTGAGCAGCCTTCGAAACAACTTGAATCATTTCCGAGATGAAGGGAATTATACAAAATGAAAAGGTATTGTTATTATATTTTTTTTCTTTCAAGTGTACGTACACGTTGTTTAGTGTACGTACACATTGTCATACGAAGGTAGAAAAGGACAGTGACTTGCTGAGTAAAGTTTCGCGTAGTGGCTCCCCAATAAATATATATATATATATATATATATATATATATATAATAAATAGATATATATATATTTATAATATAGATATATGTGTGTGTGTGTGTGTAATATATATTTATATATATAATATAGTTTATAATTTAATATATAAAGTATATATATATACTAACGATCGCACGATCTATCTATCTATCTATCTATCGAGTTAGATATGATAGATAGATAAGATTAGATAGATCGTTTAGGTATATATATGTATACGTGTATGATATATATATATATATATATTATATAATATAATATATACACGTATACATATATATACATAACGATCCGATCGATCTATCTATCTATCTATCTATCGATAGATAGATAGATAGATAGAATAGGAATTAGATTCGTTAGTATATATCTGTATCCGTGTATATATATATATCTCTATATATATAATATATATATATATATATATATATAATCTAACATATATATAGATAGTGTGTGTTTATAAAGCCAAATTAAGTATGATAAAGGGATAATGCCACTGGATAGATAAATAAATAAATATAAAAAAAACAAATATATACTTAGATACAGAAATGGAAAATGAATAAGGAAAATAAGTCAAGTCACAAGGCGTTTTGAAGGAACAATGCAGACATTCTTCAAGTCATGAGCATCATCAGCATTCATAACAGCGTCTGGGAGATGATTCCGGTGTTAAATACGTCACGACATTGCGGAATAAATCCGGAGATATTGCCGTTGTCGATCATCGGCTTCCACGCCCTTAAATAGGACCCGGATGACAGACAACGCAACTTACGGGCGTGAACTCTCCTCAGGCTCGCCTCTCCTCAAAGGAATCTCCGAGGGGACTCCATTATACCCGGGATTTGATAGCCTCCTTCCTCTCTTCCTTCTCGATGATGCAGAACTTTGGAGGATGGATCACTCCGATGGATCTCTCTCTCTCTCTCTCTCTCTCTCTCAACAGATTCTGTTAGTAAATGTTGTAGGAAGCTTTCTCTCCTCTCTCTCTCTCTCTCTCTCTCTCTCTCTCTCTCTCTCTCAAGAAACAGATGCTGTGTATATGTTCTTGGAAAGTCTCTCTCTCTCTCTCTCTCTATGTGTGTCTGTCTGGTATCATCCTGTGAGTGTATAGTGTAGGAAAATTCTCTCTCTCTCTCTCTCTCTCTCTCTCTCTCTCAACAGATTCTGTAAGCGTATGTTCATGGAAAGTCTCTCTCTCTCTCTCTCTCTCTCTCTCTCTCTCTCTGCGAGGTTTGTTCATGGGTAAATTCGTATTATTCACCGCCATCAGTTTTATACACGTTCCCACCTCAAGCCAACTTGACCCCAGGGAGATAGAAAAAGGGTGGGTTGTATAGTGATGGCGACGGAGTTTGCACTGCAATTTTGGCCGCTGGGTAGCGATTCGGCGATGTTGCAGGGGTGGGAATACGCGTTTTTTTTTTTCCCGCCGGGTTGGAATTCCGATTTTTTTTTTTTTTTTTTTTTTGCCGCTGGGGTGGGATTCCGCGATTTTATTTTATTTTATTTTATTTCTTTTTTTGTTTTTTTTTTCTGTCGCTGGGGTGGGATTCCGCGATTTTATTTTATTTTATTTTATTTCTTTTTTTTTCTGTCGCTGGGGTGGGATTCTGCGATTTTTTTCCTGCTGGGGTGGGATTTTTTGGTTACGATTCCGTGATGTGTATGTATGTGTTTTTTTTTCCACTGGGGTGGGATTCCGCGATTTCATTTTGTTTTATTTTATTTTATTTTATTTTTTACTGTCGCTGGATTTGGATTCTGGGATTTTTTCCTGCTGGGGTGGAATTTTTTTGGGTAGGCTTCCGCGATGTTGTGTGTGTGTGTGTTTTTTTCTCCACTGGGCACAGTGGGCCAGAACAGTAGTTTTATGGACAAAAATTATTTTTTGCTTTCACATCCAAGTATTAATCATTTTCTTTTACAAACGTTTAGAGTATTGTATTTACAAGCATATTTGATAATATGAGTGATATGTTTACCAATTTTTTGTGTATTAGGTAAAATATTTAGGTAGAACTATATAACCTTTATATATAATACCTTTAATCGATGCAGAAAAGATAAGAATAAGCTATATGTAGGCAACATTCTATGCACCTAATCCAATGCTTCTTGAGTTAAAGGACGGGTTTTCAGTTTTTCAGTTTTTCGATGTTAATTTTAGGAGAGGCTTCACATACAGAACAACACTACATCGAATTTGTAACTGTTAATAGTGCTGTTGTCACTTTTCTATCAATCATGGTTAAACTTACGTTATGGTGCACTAATAAATCATATGATATTTCAGTAGGTCGTAAGTTTGAAATACAGTTCTGTATAAACTGTTCTTCATCAACTAAGGCTTGTCTAGTTTCTTTCGAAAACTTGAATCTAATTGGTCGACAGAAGAGTGGTGATGATGTGTTATTCCAGATGACAACCTTGTTTTCAGGATTCAGTAAAGTTACATATAGCTCAAGAGGTACCATAAATAGACTATTTTTTGACGCAAGATTTCTTTCAACATTAGCCTAGAGGCTTTGCTTGTAAATTCTTTGTCCAGATGTTCCATCAAAACCAACTTTACAGTCCAGGTATAACATATCAACTACTAAGTTTCCAAGCTTCTCAAAATCGGCGATTTTCATAATTCTTTTAACTGTGTGATCAATCAAAGCTTGGAAATCTATTTCTGCATTATAATCTGAAATTCTCCATTCAGAAGCAGGTATTGGCAAGCACGCTTCTTTCGCTTCTCGGATTAAATTATAGTCTGGATAAAGTTTGCTATTGCTTTCAGTAGGTCCAGACCTTAGGAGTTGATAGCATCTCTTACTTAGTGAACAATTAAATATTACCTGAGCCAATGCTTCTTCGTAAGAGTATTCATTTTTGTTACCAAAAGTTGTTTGCAATGATATATTTGAAGCTTTTCAGCTAAATTTTTGCACATTATTGTTTTTTAAATTCTTATATGTAGCATAAAACATTCTTCCCAGCGAAGTAAGAAGTAGCTGTTCTGATTTACGCTTTTATGTTTTTTCACTGGAAAAGGTCTTATTAGGATGACCGGGACCTGCATGAGCACTTTCTTTCCGCTCATATGCGATGTTATTCAACCAATCAGCATATTTCTTTGTAAATTTAATCTTGCTCCGTTATACAGTTACCCATTTAGGTTTAAAGTATTTGAGAAAATGAACAGATATTGACTCCGAAATTTCAGTCATTTGTTTCAATGAAAACAAAGTCAATAGTATTTTGGCAACTTGGTCATTAAAATTTTTTATCGTTTTACTTTTGTTACCCTTATGAAGTTCTTAAAAAAGATCAAAGTAAGTAATGATCATTGCTGAACCAATTTTGAGATATCTCAAATTATTAATCTGAAAAAAAGATATTTAACAAGATTCGCCTACAATGTAATAGAAAATAAAATATTCTTATATGACTCGTACGACTAACTGAAATAGACTGAAGTGCTTCATCCCCTCTTATATAAATAAGCTACTACTCTAAAATCACTTTCAAACATAAAGGCCTGAGCAATCTCATAGGCTCATTTTTAGTTTCATTTGAGAATTTCATTTATGGATGAGTAACGAGAAGTGAATTTCCAGCACCAGGAAACACTTCTCAACCTCTTCAACGGAACCAGCTGGGATCGATCTCAGAACAACAAGGTTGGCTTTTAAGTGCTTTGTCTTGACCGACTGATGATCTCTATTGCAAATTAGTAATTGTAGTATAAGCAGTAATTTCCTAATTTACAGTTCTAGATATTTTCCTGCCCAAAACCAAGGAAATCCTTTGAACAACCTTAAAATCCAAAACTTATAGCACCCAAATCCCCTCCAACTTTTTAGGCTGGGATTTGCCACAAACCTTTTGAAAACACCATGTAGTATTAAGATGAAGGTAACTCTAGTCACCGTATGCCATTTTGTTACTCAGACTCGCTGGTTAAATGGCGCCATAATAGGGGAGGTAGCTCTTTGGTTATTATTGCTCACAAAAGCTCGTAGTGCAAATTGGTGCAAAGAAAACAAATATTTTCCCTTTCTACACAAGTTCTAGTATAATAAAATCCATAAGAGACACAAAGCAAATGTAAGCGAAAAAATTGCCACATACTTGTTTTTGTTAAATATATATCAATATAACATGGATTAATTGCATGTTATACACAATATTTGAAATGTTTAGTCACAGAAATAACACGTAGTAAACTTGTTAAAACTCTCTTATAAACTATTGAAATACAGACCTAATATCACAGTTGCTACATGCACACAATTCTGATGTAGACTATTCACTAGCATACTGGGAGAGAATGTACTTAGCCGATTGCGTCTAAAAACCATAGCGCCAGTCTAACCCATATTCCTTGAATAATTATATAATATTCGGTTCCCTTACTAAAAATTATTCTAAATTACGTTTTTTATTTAATTTTGATAAAACTAGACAATAATTTTTTTGGTTTTTGTCCACCTCCTGGCCCACTGCGCTGGGGGTGGGATTCTGCGATGTGTGTTTTTATTTTGCCACTGGGGTGGGATTCCGCGATTTCATTTTGCTTTATTTTATTATATTTTTCTTTTCTGTCGCTGGGGTGGGATTCTGGGGTGGGAATTTTCGTGTATGATTCTGCGATGATGTTTGTGTATGTTTCTTTTTTCCTCCACTGGGGTGGGATTCCGTTGTGTGTGTATGTGCGTGTTTTTTTTTTCTTTTCTTATGCCGCTGGTGTACACTTGTATGTACGCATGAATGAATGCGAGCTGTGTGTGTATAAGATGGTACAGAGTACTATACACGTAAATTCGTACAGAAATTTATTATTTATATAGCATAATCACGAACGCTTGCATGTGCACATGATGAATGAAGAATGAATGAATGAATGAATGCTTTCTGTGTATGAATTCATAAAAACTATTTACGTATTTGCGTTGGTTATTCTAATATGCAAATAAAATCGGCGTCCATTTGCGTTCGCGACGAACGCGAATTAGTATCGCACTCTCTCTCTCTCTCTTCCTCATTATCCCGCTCTGCCATTCTCTTTGAAATGCCTAGCGAGTAAGGCGCCTTGCTGCTGCTGTTGTTGTTGTTGTTGTTGTTGTTCGGCTTCGAAAGCCATCCATTGGAGTCGTGTTCTTTGTCGTCCTCTCCTCCCCCATCTTTGTCTTGGGCCTTTGTTCTTTGGCCTAGTTTGTTTTGTCAACCATTTATATCTTTCGCTGTTCGCTCTCTTTGTGTTACCGACGGTTTTTTTTTTTTTTAACCTCGCCGATAAGAGGCTCTCTGGATTGTCTTCGCAGTTTCTTTTGTGGTATTTGTCTTACAACTTTGGCGTCAGAGCATCATCGACAGTTCACTTTGCCTGTGTCTCATAAATATTCATATACCGTAAACGGAAACTACCCCGTCGATGTTTTTTAATGGTAACGGGGCCAATGTTTGCACAACGTTGATTTAAATCTCGGATTACCTCGCCAAAATAACAAAGCTCTTAGGGCGTGGATCCCTTTCCTCTTCTGTTTTTGTAGGTATTTTGTGCATTACAGATTTTTTCAGTGAATGATGCCCGTTTCCCAAGGGGAAATCTTGGCGTGCAGTCACGTTCAAACATTTTTTATTTTTTCGTCTTTTCACCTGTTCACGGTTTTTGTTTCATTTTGTTTCGTTCATCGGCGAGTTGTTTTTCACGTGATTTCGTCCTTCGTTGGTTCGCTGTTAGGTTATCAATTTTCTTTGTGTATTGTATTTCGTACCTCATCGTTTCATACTCCTCTTTATTTCTTCCCTTATTCGCTAATCATCCTTGGATTTCGAAGCATAATTTTCGTCCAGCGTTGGTGTGTGTGTGTGTATGTAATTATTACTTATATATATTATATAAATATATTACTAGTATTATATAATATATATCAAATATATTAGATATAATTATATATTATATATTATATCTATAATATTAAATATATATAGATATAGATATATATTTAATTATTGTTCTTTTTTCATCTGTTCACCGGCGTCAAGTTCAAAATTCAATTCGCCTTCCCCCGGACTTTATCATTGTTTATAATTCATTTACATTTCACGCTCTCAGTTTTCGTCCGATTCGCTTTTATATTATTTTTTTCAATCGCGACTTGGCGTTTCATTCTACTTCGTCCGCGACCGGCTCATATTTCACTTCGTTTCGTCCCTGATTTCGCCGTGGCCTAATATCAGATTGCCTGGACCAGCATATTCTGACCCGCGATGACCCATAACCGGCGGCTGATGGCGGATAAATAGCCGGTTTACGACAACATCGCGTCCCGGAGGTCAATCCATCAACTCGATCCCTGGGAGTTTTTATTATCATCGCAATATGAAGTGGATAAGTGTCGTCCCTTTATTCCCGTCTCGCTCGGTCCTTTTTCCGTCGTTATTGTCTTTTTTTTTTTCTCTCTCTCTCTCGTCTTGTTTTTGGATGGTATTCGCTGTTTCGCGGATTGCCTGCTGGGTTAAGGGATGGGGAGGGGGGAGGGGGCGTGTCGCTGATTTTCTCTCTGACGGTTTTTCGGCAGTTTTGAAGTTTTATTGCATTATGACTCGGACAAGTCTTTACAAAGTTTTTTCTCTTCTAGTTTCAGATTAATCTCCACTCTTTTGAATTGGTGCTAGTTATTCTCATTTGATATTTTACTCAGCCATAGTTCTTAACGTCATCCGTGGTCCCTTTTAAAAGTACTCCGTTTTATATCATAACCCGTGTTCGTTCCTTTTATGCAGTTTTAGTTACTTTAATTTCTTATTCACTCGCAGTCCAAAAATATACAACTTGTTCATTTCGCCTCTGCTGCGCATAACGATTTTTTGCTACTAAATTTCAACTTCAGCTGAATTTTAGTCTTTTATAAAATACTTATACATTTATAAAAGCGCCTAAGTGGCATGGTCGGCTTGGTGTTGGTCTGCCACCTTGGTGGCCGCGAGTTCGACTCTCGGGCATTCCATTGAGGCGTCAGAGATGTGTATTTCTGGTGATAAAGTTCACTCTCGACGTTGTTCGGAATTCACGTAAAGCCGTTGGTCCCGTTACTGAATAACCACTGGTTCCATGCAACGTAAAAACACCATACAAACAAAACAAACAAACAATACTTATAAAAAGCTAAACACAATGAGGGTGGTTACCACGTACAAAATACGGTTGAAAAGGACGTCCTCTCTATGACACTGTACTTTTGGTGAAGCTCTGTCAGTTCGTTGGTCAAGATACAATCTGTAATTGTTTTCCAATGCATTAGATAAACTTCCGGTAGAAATAGATGTCAGACGGGCTTTTTCGTATCTCTAGGCCGTTCTTCATTTGTTTCTTATCTGGATTCAGGCTCGTAGTGATGAGCGTATCCAAAAAGTGTGACGAAATCGAGAATTTAGGAGGTTATTGTGGTTAATGGTAGTGCGGGTATATAATTTGTGTAATATAATTTCCTTTCGGATGTTGTTCTTGAAATAAAATGTAGTGTTCCTGTCTTACATACGTTTTTTTTTTCTTTTGATAAGGCGGCTAAATATTTATGTAAATCGATAAGTAAAATATATAGGAATTTTTTTTTAAGTTACAATGGAAGTGGTTCATGCTTGGAAAATACAATATATTATAATAACTTATATAGTATAATATATATTATTAATAATTAAGGATATATAATATATATTTATATGTGTGGGTGTATAATGATATATATATGTATATATATTACATATACATACGAGAGAGAGAGAGAGAGAGAGAGAGAGAGAGAGAGAGAGAGAGAGATAAATGTATATTATTCCCTTTATTACATAAGCGAAAATATTCACCTTTCACATAAGCTCCTTTCAACCTCACAAGGCTTACCAAAACATTCGTTTTATTATCTATAAAGTAAAGGAAAGCAGTTGAACAAATATGCGGACAAAATTCTTTCCGCCTCGCCTCCCGTGAGAATCGGGCTAATAACGTACCTCGAGGACCCTAACGGACGAAATATGGACACGAATAAACACGGGGCTCCGTTACAGACGCCATAATAAACACATGTATTATGACCGTATAAAATGTAGGGGACACAGCCGCTTCTATTTTTGGGCGAAATTCAACGGAGGAGGAGGAGGAGATGGGGGCGGGGGGGGATTGAAGCCCTGAATGGGACGCATCAAGTGACCCTTCCCCAAAACCCTTTCCTCGACACCCACGGGGTCACCCACGCACCCACGGGGGTCACACCATCCCCTTGCCTCGGACGTGCTACGTTCTTCATGTTGCCTCCTGCTGCCGATTCCCTCTTATTTACCGTGAATAATCCACATCTACTCTTCCCCCCTCCCTCCCTCCCGACAACAGCAAGCAACCCCCTCCGCCCCCCTCTCTCCAAACACCCTCCCTCACCCTTCCCCCTCCCTCCAACAGCAAAACACCCCCCTCCCCATTTCCCCCAACAGCAAACACCCACTCGCCCTAACCCTCCCTTCTCCCTCCAAACAGCAAACACTCCTTCCCCTTCCCTCCACTGTACAATACCCCTTCAAGTTGCCCCTGGAAGGTGGAGCCCCACCCCATCCTCCCTCTCTCCCTCTCTCCACCGCAAACAAAGCACCAAAAAGGAAGAACCAAACACAAAGGCCCCCCAATTAGGCAGCAAAAAAAACCCCAAAACCAACACAAAACAAAAACCCCTCCCCACCCTCCACCTCCCTCCAACAGCAAACATCCCCTCCCCTCCCCCCCATTTCCCTCCAACAGCAAACACCCCTTCTTACCTCCCCTTCCCTCCAATAACAAAACACCCATCCCCCTTCCCTCCAACTGTACAAATACCCCTCCCCACCCTCCACATCCCTCCAACAGCAAACACCCCTCCTTACCCTCCCCCTCCCTCCAACAACAAACACCCACCCCCCTTCCCTCCAACTATACAAACACCCCTCCCCACCCTGCAAGTACAAACCCCTCCTTACCCTCCCCCTCCCTCCAACAGCAAAACATCCCTCCCCCGCCTTCCCCCCGCCCCCTACACTCATCCCTCTTTCTTCAATCATTCATTATTATTACGACCATAATTCTAAGTGCTGCGCCTAATTGCCCACAACGTGACATTACCCCGTAGGTCTTCTCTTCCCACAGTCCCGGTGGGAATTCTCGGACGGTAATGGACTCCTATCGATTATTTTTCATAATGAATCGTTGCTCGTCCACGGGACACCCGCGCGCGCGCGCGCGCCATGAGAGGCAGTGACCCTCGTTCTACAGGTTAATTATGTCTCGGGTAAATTGCTAAGGTCTGCTGGCGAGGAGCTGACTATGAAAATAGTAGGGGTCTGTTGGCAATCAGAGAGAAATAGAAAGGGGGAAAGAAATCACACTCAAAGGTTTAATTTATTTACAGATAAACGGAACTGTGAAAAAGTGACATTTTCCCATTGTTTAGCAACTGTGAAAAAGTGACATTTTCCCATTGTTTAGCAACTGTGAAAAAGTGACATTTTCCCATTGTTTAGCAACTGTGACGTTTAAACGCGATAAGTCAGCACGCGTGCGCGGTGTGTGTTTTTTTTTTTTGTCCGTTCTCTCTCTCTCTCTCTCTCTCTCTCTCTCTCTCTCTCTCTCTCTCTCTTTTATTGCTCTATATTGCTATATTGTATCACTAAACAGATGAAATAAACTATGGACTGCAAAGAAAAGACACCTCTCTCTCTCTCTCTCTCTCTCTCTCTCTCTCTCTCTCTCTCTCTCTCTTCCTTGAAATATGACCTGTTGACAAGTGAATAAATGTTTGCTCTGTAGCTTTGACAGAGCAAACGCTTTGTTACTGCTAGTGAATAATTGCCCGGTGGCGAAATGATAGGAGTCACGGTGGGATATGGATCTAGTTATATTAGTTTTCCTTTTTTTTTTTATATATATAGCGGCTGTTGATGGTATCCCGCGGCACGATATGTTTCAGCGACGAAAACAAAGAAAACATGAGAGCTGTATCTCCTTCCATTTGTCTTGGGGACATGCCAATATTTCGTTAAAAGATATTAAGGACAGGCGGAGGAGCGCCATAGGAGACAGGTCGTATGTCATGTGTAAAAGCGAAGGGACTGAGATGTATTAAGATTTTTCCACGCAAAATATGCTTTGATCGACTGGACGTCTTCAGAGTATCGGCTCTGGGGAATGAATTTCATTTTATTTATTTATTTGTTTATTTATTTTTTATGAAGGACGGGTCGGGTAAAGTTCAGAAAAAATAATTTTGCATTTTATCTCTTCTCTCTCTCTCTCTCTCTCTCTCTCTCTCTCTCTCTCTCTCTCTCTCCTGGACCTTACGTATTGTTTTTTTCATGAAGGACGGGTGGGATAGATTTCAGGAAAAACTATTCTGATTTTCATTTTTAATTGTCGGACTTTCCCTTCTCCGTTCTCTTGGACCCTTACGTCTATTTAAAGAGATGGAACTGTGGTTTCAGCACGTCAGCCTTGAGTTTTGGACCGTCTCTGTTCTCTTCCGAAAAGTAAAGCTATGTGAAAGTTTTGTAATTCTGATTGACTTTGAAATCTCTGAAAAACCGCGTAAATATTTTTATGTCCAGACGAGTGGTTCCACTAGTAAATTATTGTAATTGTTATTATAAGCCAAGGTGGTACCCTGGTATGAAAAGAAGAAAGCTGCTGCATGCCCAAAGGCTCCAGTAGATGAAGCAGAGCGTTGAAAAAGAACTGAATGTAGAGAATGGTTTATATGAGAGAGCGAAATAACAAAGAAAAACAAGATGGATCAAAAGTCGAATAGATAAGATGAACAACAAATAAGCGATGAAGAGATTCCTGTCAGCCTCCTCAACAAAAATTATTAGCACCCAGTTTGATCTTTGGAGGTTCAATCATTCAATTACATGATCAGGAAGGTCTCTCCATCGTCTGGTAACAGCGAGTTCGATTCTCTGGCATTCCGATGAGGAGTGAGAGATGTGTGTATTTATGGTGATAGAAGTTCACTCTCGACGTGGTTCGGATGTCACTTAAAGCCGTTGGTCCCGTTGCTGAATAACCACTGGTTACATACAACGTAAAAACACCATACAAACAAACAAGCTAGAATTAACTGCGTATCTAGTACTGCTTGGGGCATGTTATGGCTCGACAAATTCAGTTGACTTGAAGATGAAAATAAACAATCTTTCGTACATCCTCTTACTGCGTGGAGAAACTGCTGCAAAATAAGGATTTGTCTAGTGCAAGATTTATTTAAGAATATATGAAGTCAATATAAATAAAGAACTCATTATAACCAATCATATTTTTTACGCTGTTTAGGACCCCAAAATCTTAAATAGATATAGACCATGAAAGCCCTCTCTGTTAAAAGAGAATCTGATATTGGACTCCCAAAAACCATGAGATGAAAGTTCCTTAGGTTTGAATGCGACAGGGAAGAAAAAATTATGCCCATAGGGTGGGATTTTATCAGTCTCCAAATATTATATCTGTGGGAATGATCGCAAATGCTATTTGTAACGCTGGAATATGATTATGTATATATATATATATATAATATATATATTATTATATATATATTATATATATATATATATATATATACATATATACATACATATTCCCCCGAAATTATCATGAATTATATAATCTAAAATCTTACTAAAGTACAACGCCCTTAATTCCACCGACCTTAAATTACCCTTAATGACAACTCCGGGCTCTTCCCCGGACCCATTAAATGTCCTTAAGGGTTAACCCTGAATAGTCAAAGGAAATGACAAAAAAAAAAAAAAAAAAAAAAAACTCTGATTGATAATAGGATATTTTATCGTCTCTCGTGACCTTAAGATGATCACTGCAGCACTCCGGCAACTAACTGATGGTCCCGAAAGCATTAAGCTGTTGAAGACGTGCTTAAGCTTTAGCTTAATGAAAGCTCTTTACACCCCCGTGGTGTTAATGAATCGGCCGCTAAAGCGTTTGCACCTTGATGTGTTCTTACGACCTCGGGCGTCCTGATTAAGCGAGTCTCTGTCTTGGTTTTCTATTTTCTCTTTTTGGTTTTTATTTGGTTTATAGTAAATAAAAAACCATCAACATCTTGTGTACTTATCGGATCTCGTTGTATGAAATAAAAGCTTAAACGACACAGTTGATTTTCTGTTTTTTTTTTCTTTTTCTTTTTTTAAAGCACAAAATAATAATTTTTGTTTTTTTCTCTAATACATAAAAACTATCTATCACTTTCAGAATAATTTTGTAGAATAACAGCTCAATAGACTTTTTTTTTCTTTTTTAGTGCATGAAAACCATCTATATCGTGTCTCCTTTTCAGATATCATTTTGTAAAACCAACTCGGAGTGTAAAAATGGTTTTCTGTTTTTGTTGTAATATTTTGTTTAGTTCTGTACTACATAAAACCAACCCAATTTTGACCCCAATTTAGATAGTTTATGAAATAAAGCTCAAATGACTCAATTGGTTTTTATTTATTTTGTTTTTGTTTATAATTTTCTAGTACATCTACATCGTGCCCACGTGTCTGATATTTTTTTTTTTTTTTTTTTATAAAACAACAGCTCAAAAAGACTCAGTTTGTTGTCTGTTTCTTTGGTTTTAGTTTTTAGTTTTCTAGTTCATCTACTTCGTGTCCCCATTTCAGATGTATTCTCTATAAAATAAAGGGCTAAATACACAAATGAAAACTGCGTCTCTGAGAGGAGGCACTCGCAATGTTTGTACGCCCTTTGCCCTTACACGTAAGATTTCCATGATGGTGGTCGTCCAAGCCACTCTGGAATCTGCTGGAATAGCAACAGGCACTTAAAATGCAAATAAGAGGACGTTTGTATTAATGAGAATTGCTGGTGAATTTGATTTTGCTGCAAAACGCCTTTTCCTGATGGGAAATGTTTTTGTAAACGGTTTTGCAAAACAGGTAAACATGGCTCGATTTGATGCAACGTATCAGTCGAAATCTCGCTATTTTGATAGTTATTATTATAGTAGATTCACATCAACCTTGCATTTGATGTGTAGGGCCGTCCCTTACGACGCTCCTGATTGGCTGTTGATTAGCCAATCACAGGGCTGGAAACTCTCAGTCTCTCTCGAGAGTTCACGTAGGCAGGATGTATGTTCCACCTCTCCTGAAAGACGTATACCTCAGGAGAGATGGAACATACATCCTGCCTATGTGAACTCTTGAGAGTGACTGAGAGTTTCCAGTCCTGTCATTGGCTTATCAACAGCCAATCAGGAGCGTCGTAAGAGACTGGCCTAGACATCAGATGCACGGGTGATGTGAATCTACTATAGTATATATATTATGTATTCAAGTTAGTTTTCTCCTTTTAGAAGGGTTGATTCCAAAAGGTGTCAACCATCCTGTTTTCACAGAAAGAACGTACCTCTATATCTCCTACCCTGTAATTAAACCTGACGTTCCCTCTCTAAAGACAAGGTTCATAAGTACCCTTTATACTACATAGATATGCAAAGTAGAACAAATACATGTCGAATTCAGCACACTTTTCATTACTCACCCTGAGTATTTGGTCATCAATGAACTACACCTTCAGGTCTAAAACACATCTGGAGAAAAACAACAAGACTGATTACTTCCCAGAACTTTGGGGCCTACCCTCGGATTAAAATTCGTCTGGAAATATGGTGACGCTGGAGAAGTATCTCCATTAAGGAAGGAAAAAAAAAAACTTTAGATGGAACGAGTATTTGAAAATATTAATGACGACCTTGATCCATTAGCTCACGCGTCAACGCCTCTGAATATCATGGGGCTGGAAGGGGGAAGGGGAAGGTGGGGGGAGAATGGGGAGGGGCGGTTTTATATGGGGAAAGGGTGTTGTTGGAGTACCAACTTCCCATCTCTTTTTTTTTTTCATGCCCCCTTCCACTTTTTCTTTCTCCATTTTCCTGCGTTGTTTATGACCAAGTTTCAGTATTGCTGGTTTTTGTATTTTGTTAAGGTGATTGAATGAGCTTGCGTAGTTTGTTCACACACACATATACACATATATGTAATGTGTTTTTGTTTGTACATATACAATACCAGTAATAAATACAACCAATTCCGAAATATAGTAAGAGTTGTACATATAAACGTATATATATATATATATAAAGATATATATTAGAGATATTATATTATATACATATATGCACTCTTACGTATATATATTAATATATAATTTATATAATATATATACACATATAATATACATATTATATAACAATAATATATATTATATTTTATAATATATATATGTATTATTATATGTATATGTATATATTATTATTATATTATATATTATATATATATATATATTATTATATATATAGTAATACACCCATCACCATATAATACAATGCAAAAAATACCTATAATTAATATATATAAATATATTATTATACATATAATATATATTATATGTAAGTAAAAAAACTCTCTTCCACATCTTATGGACTCCTTGAACGAGTCATTTCTCATATCACATTGTTGCAAGCAGCATGACGCAGCACTATTGCTAAACGTCCGTGCCATGTACCTTGATGCTATCGGACTCAGCATTGGGGAGAGAGAGAGAGAGAGAGAGAGAGGAGAAGAGAGAGAGAGAAGAGAGAGAGAATTCCACTCAGACGCGACCCTCTCTTCCCAAAGGTTTTATTATTATTCCCAGACTGGGTGCGTCAGTTTCTGAGAGAAGATTCTGATTTATTTATTTTTGCCGTAAGCAAATTTGTTTGAGCTGTCAGATTTCGAACTGGAGGCTCAGGCTCTCTCACGGTCCTTGTCAGAATAATTGCAATTTCGTTTCCCTTTCGCGCTGGGATATACACATACACGAAGTCTCCAGCGTGCGTTTGCGTATAAGTATGTTTGTGCAAATTAATTTTTTTCCAATGCTGAAAATTAGCAGAGCAGTGTTGGAACCTTTCTTTATAACTTCTATTATATATGTATGTATATACACCCACACACATATATATATATATATATATATATATATATATCATTTATATATATATATATATATATATATATATATTATTATATATATAAATATATATATATATATTAATATATATACACAACACACACGTATATATATATATATATGATTTTATATATATATATATATATATATATATATATATATATATATAATATATATATATATTTAATATATATACATACATATATATATATATATATATATATATATATATATATATATATATGTATATATTGTATATATAATATATAATATATATATATATATGATAATATATATAGTATATATATATATATATATATATATATATAGATATATATATATATATATATATGTATGTATAACTGAATCACGAAAGTTTGGAACGTGATAAAGCCATAGATAAAGTATAAGCCACGAAGGAAAAATAAACAACTGGTGTACTGCAAGATCTTTCGACTCAACGTCCTTTACTCAGCATCTTCTGAGTAAAGGCCGTTGAGTCGAAAGATCTTGCAGAAACTCCATTGTTTATTTTTCCTTCGTGGCTTATACCTTTATATATAATATATATATATTATATATATATAATATATATGTGTGTGTGTGTGTGTGTGTGTGTGTGTGTGTGTGTGTGTATTATATGTTTGTGTATGTATTTATATATATATTATATATATAAACACATGTAAAGGAATTTTTCATTTAACAAACTTAACAACCAGTTGTAAAAGCACTCCAGCGTTGGAAAAATAGAATGAAGAATAATGACTGACTTTGAAAAATTTCATAATTTTGAAAAAGTTAAGCTTGAATAATTATATAATGTTGAAAAAATTAAGCTTAAATTATTGTATAATTTTGAAAAAATTAAGCTTGAATAATTTTATTATTTTGAAAAAATTCTGCTTGAATAATTGTATAATTTTGAAAAATAATGACAGCTTGAATTATTATATATAGCTTTAAGACTATTCAGAAGCACTTTTAAAATCCACCTTTGGCGGTAGATCGAATGATGGAGAATCTCGTGATGGTTTGAGGAAGTATTTTGTCAGAAAATATTTAAAAACGTCGCCAAAATCTCCATTGAGAAGTGAGAGAGAGATAGAGGGGAGGAGCGTCCTTAGGATTCTGAATGAATTACTTACTGTCAAAATATTTCACATCATCGGTAAGATCCGCATTCGGGAGAGAGAGAGAGAGAGAGAGAGAGAGAGAGAGAGAGAGAGAGAGAGAGAGAGAGAGTTTTATTCACCTTTCCAATTTTTATTAGTATGCATGAAGGTGAGAGAAAAAGATATATATATATATATAGGTATATATATATTATATATATATATATATATATAATGCCACAAAGGGAAAATAAACAACGGAGTATCCGCGAGATCTTCCGACGTTCAAACGTCCTTTACTAAGCAGATGAACTGACTTACATGAGGAAATGACAATACACGAAAGGTCGTATAACTGACAGATAGGGATTATAAAGAGATTAGTACTTAGAATCCGACACACCTGGAAGATGAGTAACCTTCCCAAAAAAGTAAAAACATGGGTACAATTAAAAGTTTAAGACAATCTCCTCAGACACAAGGACAAGACAATTAAAGGATTATTATAAGTGACAGCTATCCAGAACTTTGGTAAACAAAAACATATTCACAAAACATATTCACAATACATATTAAACATACATATACAACGAAGTTATCTCTTAAGGCAACTAATTTTTATTTAAGTCCGTGATTATATCTTTGAGATCATTCTTAAACATGTTACAAATACAAGGGTCTAAATGAAACAGGCCACGAATAATATTGAAATTACAATGAGAAGTAAGTTGTATTAAAGCAGATTCTAAAAGATTTCGTGATAAGACATCTTTTGACCTTGCAATTGCTGAAGTACCAATCTAACTTTAATCAGTGGTTGTTGTCACTTAAATGAATGAATATTGCATTAGATGTTTGCCCAGTTTTGACAGAATATTTATGCTGGCTTAACCTTACTTCTAAGCCCTTGCTCGACTGTCCGAGATAAAATGAGGGACAATCCATATATGGAATTTTATATATTATGTTGTTGCTTTCTCTGGCCATTTTTTATTAAAATTTCTTTTAGTGTGTTATTATAGGAAAGAACAAGGTTGACCTTAAAGGCTTTTGAAAAATATTGTGATCTTCCTCAAAATCATGTTGACATGATTAAAGGTATTGTTTACGGAGCTGCCAACGTTAAGCATGAAAGTAACTTCCCTGCTCGCTATAAGAAATGTTTGACCGATCTTTAAAAGGACAATTATCCACATTACAAAAGCTGATAAGTCAAATAGTATAGTAATTTTAGATAAAGCTGACTACATATCACGTATGCAAGTCCTACTGGATGATGATGTGACTTATAAAAACTAACAAAAAATCCCCTTGATCAAGTCATAAAAAACTTCAATAGCACAGTGAAAAATATCCTTAAAGATAAAACAGAACTACTAGGCAAATTGTCAGTCAAATCTCTTTCGCTACCTTACCTTTACGGATTAGTCAAAACGCACAAAGAAAATAACCCTATGCAGCCTATTATCAGTACTGTTGGTTCAATTTCATATAAACTTTCGAAATATATCACTAAGATCTTGTCCCCGTTACTTGGAATCGTCTCCGATTCTCATATATATAATTCTCTAGATTTAGTTGATAAATTAAACAAAATTACTCTTTGCCCCACTGATAGATTCGTTAGTTTTGACGTATGTTCTCTTTTTACTAAAGTCCCTATAGACTCTATTTTAGAACATCTTAGTAATGAACTAACTCAGCATGAATTACCTTTACCTATAAGTCACATTATTTCACTCACTAGGTTGTGCATTTGTGATTGGAAGTTTATATTCAATGGTGAATTTTATCAACAAATATTTGGCATGGCAATGGGCAACCCTTTATCGCCTCTCCTCTCAAACTTGTACATGGAATTCTTTGAAAAATGCCACTTACCTAATATCATTTATATTCCAGTAAAGTGGTATAGATATGTTGATGATATTTTAGCGGTTCTGCCTGTCTGTATTGATGCAAATGATTTACTCTCTAAATTAAATAACCAGGTACCATCGATTAAGTTTACTCTAGAATCAGAAAAAGACAATTGCCTCCCTTTCTTAGATGTTTTGATACATAGAGAACCATTTCAATGTAAATTTAGTATTTATAGGAAACCGACCAACAACTCAACTTATGTTCATTTCTATTTGGGCCACTATCTTAACATAAAAATATAAATTTTTTCTTCTATGTTTTTACGAGCATTGCGCATTGTCAGTCCCCAATATTTGGCTAAAAAAATTGAATACACAAGAAAAATAGGGAAAGATTTGTTATCCTTCACATATATTAGATATTTGTTATAATAAAGCCCACAAAAAGTTTTATAGTGTAACACTGAGAAAGAAAATTCTAAGAACATTCTCAGTTTGCCTTATTTTAATGGATTTGAAACCATTAAATCATTGCTAAAAGCCCTTAAGGTCAACCTTGTTTTTTCCTATAATAACACACTAAAAGGAATGTTAATAAAAAATGGCCCCAGAGAAAGCAGCAACATAATATATAAAATTCCATATATGGATTGTCCCTCATTTTATCTCGGACAGTCTAGCAAGGGCTTCGAAGTAAGGTTAAGCCAGCATAAATATTCTGTCAAAACTGGGCAAACATCTAATGCAATATTCATTCATTTAAGTGAAAACAACCACCGAATAAATTGGATTGGTAGTTCAGTAATTGCAAGGTCAAAAGATGTCTTATCACGAAATCTTTTAGAATCTGCTTTAATACAACTTACTTCTCATTGTAATTTCAATATTAGTCGTGGCCTGTTTCATTTAGACCCTTGTATTTGTAACATGTTTAAGAATGACCTCAAAGATATAATTACAGACTTAAATAAAAATTAGTTGCCTTAGAGATAACTTCGTTGTGTATGTATGTTTAATATGTATTGTGAATAATTATTGTGAATATGTTTTGTTTACCAAAGTTCTGGATAGCTGTCACTTTAAATAATCCTTTACTTGTCTTGTCCTTGTCCTTAATTATACCCAAGTTTTTGCTTGTTTGGGAAGGTTACTCATCTTCCAGGTGTGTCGGATTCTAAGTACTAATCTCTTTATAATCCCTATCTGTCAGTTATACGACCTTTCGTGTATTGTCATTTCCTCATGTAAGTCAGTTCATCTGCTCAGTAAAGGACGTTTGAACGTCGAAAGATCTCACGGGTACTCCGTTGTTTATTTTCCCTTCGTGGCATATACCTTTATTTATTGATTTATCACGTTCCTAACTTTCGTGATTCAGTTATACATACATACATACACACACACACACACACACACACACACACATATATAGATATAGACATATATATAATAATATATATATAGAGAACAAAAAAACACAAAGATACACACACGCTTATGTATACAGACAGACAGAGAGAGATTAAAAAATGAAGGTGAAAGAAGGTTTTTTAAATATATATATATATATATATATATATATATATATATATATATATATATATATATGAATTTGTATTGCATCACCGTGATTCATGTACATGCATTACGCTACTAATGTGCTTTAATATCCAATTTGCCCAACCTCGGAATTAATATGCTTTCACATATGTTAAACGAAAGGGAATTTTTTATTTAATAATAATTTCGTCCTCTCGTGGATTCGAACCAGCGCACGGAGGAGAAATCAGGACTTCAGTGACTTCCTCTCAACCGGACTCGGCCAAGAAGACGTCACTGAAGTCCTGATTTCTCCTCTATGCGCTGGTTCGAATCCACGAGAGGACGAAATTGTTATCAACTAAAAAAATTCCCCTTCGTCTAACATATACGAAAATATATTAATACCGAGGTAGAGCGAATTGGATATTAAAGGACATTTGTAGCGCAGTATATATATATATAGTATATAATATTATAATATATATATATATATATATATAAATATATATATATTAAATAATGTACACGAGAGGAAGAGAGTGAAAACCCAACTTTCACTCATATTAGTATATGTGTGTGTACACGAGAGAAACAGAGTGAAACCTTTCACTCACTCATATAATAGAGAGAGAGAGAGAGAGAGAGAGAGAGAGAGAGACCCCCCCAGCCCCCACATCGTAAATCCATTAGGAGTCTTTGGGGTCTCCCTCAGGCCCGTATTGTCGTGTTGAACTCCGGGCTCCTGAATCTTCATTGTCCATCCGAATTCCTCCTTTTCTATACAGCCCAGCAGCCTGTTGCGTTTTTTTTTTTTTTTTTTTTTACTTATTCTTATTTTTCCACAAACGAAGGAACGTCCTGTTTTCTCTCTCTCTCTCTCTCTCTCTCTCTCTCTCTCTCTCTCTCTCTCTTGGTCCTTGCCCCGGGTAGGATAGAACCCGACACCGACGGAGAGGGTATCCTGCGCGCGAATGGATGTTTGTATGTGTGTGTGTGTGTGTTTGTGCCCCTTCGACGTGGCCGCTTGTTTGTTTTCTCGTTTGCGTTTGTGTCATAGTCACGTTTAAAGGGAAGGTCCTCTGTGACGATGCGCGTTGTGCATTCAGGAATGAATCATCATCTATATATATATATATATATATATATATATATATATATATTTATTTGTGTGTGTGTGCGTGTGTGTGTGCGCGCGCGCGCGCGTGTATACATGTGTGTATATATACATATATAAATATGTATATAATTATAATATATATATATATATATATATATCTATATATATATAAATGTATATATAATATATTATATATATATATATATATATATATATATTCTATATATATATATATAATATGATATATATATATATATATATATATATATATATATATATAGTATATATATATATATATATATATATATATAATATATACATACACACACACACACATATATATATATTAATATATAATATATATATATATATATATAACATATCATATACACACACACATATATATGCACACGTATTAAGATAAATTTTACTTACATGATGAAACGTTGATTTACTCATAAATATATATTCTGATTTTCCCATGCACTTTATTATATCATGGAGTAACTACATGCTTTAATAATCCGGGGGCAGTGGTCATCACAGTGAACAATATTATAGTAAATCATGTGATTACGGTCGGTACCATATCCAGTAAGAGGATAACACCTTATTATAATTAAATAAACGGAAATCTCTGTGTCAACATCTTTTTCATCATGCAGAATTATGTATAACGGTCTGTATCAGGACAATAGAAGTAGAGTAATATACAGATGTAAACAGAAGCTAGTTGAAGACAGCTAATCAGATATATAAAGACATGCATTCAGGAAGTTGAGAAATATCATGAAACTGGCAGAAAAATAAATTTCAGTGCATAGTTTTGCAGTACTTTTATGCATATTTACTCCAAAGAAAATCTATTTAAAAATTTTATTTATAAGCATCACACCAATATGAACTGAATCTTAAGATGTTTTAAAAGTTGTAAAGTAATAAACTCTGCAACGACAAATTGCATCTGTCCATCGGTAAAGGACAGAATGAGGTTACTTAGTATTGTGGCTTCAGTATCTTTTGTCTTGGAGTATAAACTTTAAGCCTCCCTTGCTGGGTGCATTCAGCTCCGCTGCCTCGCGGAAGCCAGTTGCGTCATAGGCTGTGAGAGTCACTCCCGGAAGAGAAGGCTTGAGTGTCAGTGCAGGAGGTGGGTCAGAAGAGTATTCCAAATTTGTCTTCCGTATGGGGTAGGACCGTCAATACACCTCAGGTGGTGCACTGCAGGCATTACTTAAAGGTCTTTGCTGCGTCCCTTCTGCTCCTAGCTGCAACCCCTTTCATTCCTTTTACTGTACGCACGTTCATATTCGCTCTCTTCCATCAGACTTTCCACCCTCTCTAACATTTGTTTCATAGTGCAATTGCAAGGGTTTCCTCATGGTACACCTTTCAAATCTTACTGTCAATTTCTCTTCCTGCGCTGAATGGCCTCATAGGTCCTAGCGCGTGGCCTTTGGCCTAAATTCTATGTTCTATTCTATCCTATTCTGTCAAGCAAAGGCAACCGTAGCCCCATTTAGAGCAAGACTGGACATTAAATGACATCTACAAGTCTCATGGAATCGCTGATCTTTCTTAGGCGTGTGCGCTCGAGTCCTCAGTGGGAATGTCGTTGGTTTGGAAGAAGGACAATGACTGCTATGTGGAGCTAATATTCATATATTTCTTTTTAAGCTTTTCAATACCTCGTTCGACAAAGCTTGAAAAAAAACTTTATCCTGGCAAAAGCACAGCTTCAAGCTTGAACGAAAGCTATCTTCTCTACACCACAGGCATAAAATTGAATGGAAAGTTTATCTTGGGGTTTATTCAATATACAGAATAAAGATACTGCGACAGTTTTACTTTGGCAATAAAGTCACTAGGCTCCATGGAGGGAAACATTGATCTCGCCGAATGCCTGTGACGTTAGCTTAGATAAGCAAAATATGCATATTGGTAAACATTCATAAACTCATACATCTCCCCCTCCCCCCAAATCCGTGGAATATTTCCATCATATTGGTGTCCCCAACTCTCTCTCTCTCTCTCTCTCTCTCTCTCTCTCTCTCTCTCTCTCTCTCTCTCTCTCTCTCTCCTTATATGGGTGAAAGATCTCGCTCTCCAATAAGTTAGCGAAAGCACTTTCACATACATTAGCAAAAGCTCTCTCTCTCTCTCTCTCTCTCTCTCTCTCTCTCTCTCTCTCTCTCTCTCTTCCTCCTCCTTATATGAATGAAAGATCTCGCTCTCTTTCCAATAAGTTAGTGTAAGTTAGTGAAAGCACTCTCACATATCTTAGTAAAAGTGCTCTCTCTCTCTCTCTCTCTCTCTCTCTCTCTCTCTCTCTCTCATAGATGACTGAAAGTCATATGTATACAAATGTACGTTGTTTCCCCTCACGTTCGTGCATCCTAATAAATGTATGAAAGATAAAATTTCTCTCTCTCTCTCTCTCTCTCTCTCTCTCTCTCTCTCTCTCTATGCATGAGTTTGCTGGGCAAATATTCGCTTAAATGACTCCCACCCGTTCTTGACGCCATCGGTGATTTATGGACGCCATATTTCATTTCGGCTGCAATAAATCAAAAGCAAACTTTTAATACTTCATCATTTGAGAGCTATGTTGGCATGATGGCGCCCTCGAAATTTTATTGTTTATTTATTAATTTTTTTTTCGATTGACTTCTTTCCGATTGATTTCTGCTCTGTTCGACGCAAGCAAGTGCTTTCAAGGGTTTACGCTGGTGGCGTGGAATCTATTAAAGGGGTTGAAAATTCTCTCCTTCGTCTCTGAAGAGTATTTTTTTTTTTTTCTACGCAAGCAAGCGTTTTAGGGTTCCGATATAGGGTGGAATTCATCATTTATTGAAAGCGTGACTATCGTCGAATATGCTCTCCATCTTTCAAAACATTTTGTTGATTTATCGAAGTGTTATTGTTATTATATTGTTATTTTTCATTTTTATTTTCGATTGACTTCCTTCCGATTGATCTCTGCTCAACGCAGGCAGGCGAGTTTAGGGTTTTGTCGGTGCCGTAGGATTCATAGAATGTGTGAAAATTCTCTCCTTCGTCTTTGAAGAGATTTTGGTGATTTATCGAATTATTATTGTTGTTTTGTTTTGTTTTTATTTATTTATTTATTTTATTGACTTCTTTCGGGTTTATTTCAGCTCTGTTCAACGTAAGCAAGCGGTTTTAGGCGTGGATTTCTAATTTCTTTATTAAGAGCTTGACTTGTGTGCGTTGAAAAATGCCCTCATCTTCCGAGAGATTTTAGCGATTTATCGAATTTCGTTGTTATAATGTTATTTTTTAATTGACTTTCGGATTGATTTCTGCTTTGTTCAACGTAGGCAAGATTTTTTTTTTTTTTTTTTTTTTTTTTTTTTTTATTACTAATGCCGTGGAATTTTATTTATTACAAGTTTTATGACTTGGGTGCGTTGAAAATTTCTATTCTTCTTTTGAGAGATTCCGGTGATTTTGATTTTATTTGGAATTGAGGCTTTACCTATTGACTTCATTCCGACTGATTTTGATTTCGGTCGCCACAGCAGTTTCGCTATTCGCTGATGGTCTGGAATCTGGATCGACCTGGCTCGTCCATAAATTGCCTGCCTGAGAGAGAGAGAGAGAGAGAGAGAGAGAGAGAGAGAGAGAGAGAGAGAGAGAGAGAGAGATCACTCGGATAGTTTGTGCTGATATTTTTTCTTTTTCCGATAAACTCCTTAATAGATTATAAGTTTGCATTTCTGTTGTTACTGAACTTTAACGAGAGAGAGAGAGAGAGAGAGAGAGAGAGAGAGAGAGAGAGAGAGAGAGAGAGAGATTATTCTGTAGTGCCATTTTTTCTTTTACCAATAAGCTCTTTCATAGATTATTTTTATTTCTACTGTTACAGTATTTTAATGAGAGAGAGAGAGAGAGAGAGAGAGAGAGAGAGAGAGAGAGAGAGAGAGAGAGAGAAATCAATCGAATATTCTGTAGCGATATTTATTTTTTACCAATAAACTCTATAATAGATGAGAAATCAATCGAATATTCTGTAACGATATCTTTTTTTTTTTTACAAATAAACTTTTTAATAGATTATTGTTATAGCATTTTAACGAGAGAGAGAGAGAGAGAGAAGAGAGAGAGAGAGAGAGAGAGAGAGAGAGAGAGAGAGAATCAGTCCAATAATCTGTGGCGATGTCTATCCTTTTACCAGTAAACTCCGTAATAGATTATTTTCACATCTGTTATTATACCACTTTAACTATTTGCGTAGGATCGCACGAAAGCTAGACTGACTTCCTTTATTGATTGCCCACAGTTTGATTAATTAGATTTCCATCGCCACGGCAGTTTTGCTGATTGGGGATGGGCGGCAGTTTAGATTGAATTGGCCCGTCGAAAAATTGGCTTTATCGGCAAATGCTAATGGTGATGAGGTATTTGTACTGACGCGGTGCATGTAAAAGTTGCCCTATCAATGAATGAGTCGGGTACTTTGCAGTTGATGAAATCAATTGACAAGCGAGTGTATCAATCCGGTTTTCAAATGATAGTTTATTCTCCCAGCAAAATGGACAGCAGAGAGAGAGAGAGAGAGAGAGAGAGAGAGAGAGAGAGAGAGAGAGAGAGAGAGAGAGAGAATCAGTCGAATATCCTGTGGCGATACCATTTCTTTTGCTGATAAATTCCGGAATAGATTATTTTTATATTTTTATTTCTAGTGCTCAGCATTTTAACGAGAGAGAGAGAGAGAGAGAGAGAGTGTGTGTGTGTGTAAAACATGGGCAGTGAAAATAATTCCTCTTCTTTACTTCGTGACTTTTAGTTCGAATCTCACGTTAGTCACGAAGCCCCCATTGGTTGAGTGGCTTCCCATATTATCGAATTATTACTTAACAATATAAGTTCAGAAAATCTATTGACTATCATAATCTAACTTAAGATCATTGTCAGCGATTATTATTTTTCTCTCTTCTGCTGATCCATTCCTGTCTTTTCTTCCCATTGCAAGGTCAGTCCTTTCCCATCCGAGAAGGCGCCGATGACCATGATTATTGCGACGCAAATAAGCTTGAAGATGACCAGAAATCAATCAAAAGATATCACACCGTAAATGGATGTTATTAAAGTATCAGACAAGCTGTGCGGTTAAAAATCCCAATTGATTCTGTAAGTCCTTATGCTCATGAGCCATCTTTTTGTCGTTACAGCTGCCTTATCAGTATGAGCGGTTTAATATATTGTTCTTCCTTGCATTTCGTTTATTTATTATGTGAGGCCAGCGTCTGATAGCGTCAAGTGACAAGTTACAATGAGCGTGTCATTGTGTCCTAAGAACTTACTTTATTTTTTTTATTTTTTATCTTTATTTTTTTTGTCTTCCATTTTATGACTATCAATGTTTCCTTGCAGCGTTGTTGTTTGACATCTTGCAGTGAGCGTAAATAAATATTCTGAGGTACAAAAACAAGCAGATCCAATGCTTACTCTTATGGAGAGAGAGAGAGAGAGAATTATAAGTAAAAAAAGAAGGAATATTTCGTCTCCTCTCTAGGGGGGATATCAAGCTCTTTAGCTATGGAGATTTGACCTTTTTTAATCGACCTTACGATGAATTGTTTTAAATCAGATCGGTGCATTGCAAATTTTTACGCTTTTTTTTTTTTTTTTTTTTTTACAATTGTAATTATGTTTCTGAACAGTATAATATTCAGAGTTGCCATACATCCCTGGGAGAAAAGTATTCCGTGTGACTGTATTTTATATACGGTTGGCAAACAAACCTCATTGTTATTTCTGCACCTATAAATGAATATATATATATATATAAATATATATATAATATATTATATATATATATATAAGAAAAATTATCACATCACTGTGATTCATATAAATTATTCGAGCTACAAATTTCCTTTAATAGCTAATTCGCTCTACCTCTGAATTGATATATTTTAATATATGTAAACCTATATATATTTATGTATGTATACACACATATATATAGTACATACAGATAGGTATTTCTCTCTCTCTCTCTCTCTCTCTCTCTTCTCTCTCCCCGCGGTCCATTATAATTTGCACTTAATCCCAGCTTCCTTACCATAATTCTCCTCTGTTTAACCAAGTTGGGCCATCCCCTCTCTCTTCCCGCTTATTGAATTTTCTCTCTCCCTTCCAGACTGAATAATGTTCTCAATTTCTCCTGCTAGAACTCCTGCTAGTTCTCGTTTGTTCTTCTAGAGAGAGAGAGAGAGAGAGAGGAGAGAGAGAGAGAGAGAGAGAGAGAGAGAGAGAGACCCCTTTTTTTCTGGACTGTCTCCCGCGTACTTGTCAAGTATACGTTGTACCTCTTGGATCAGATGATTTGCATAAATCAAGTGGGCCAACTTTACGAAGTCAAGTTGTCCAACTTTCGTAAGTTGTCCCAAAGTTGCTGTGTTGTTGAACGAAGTTGACATCTGGTTGAGTTATGCAGTGCAGCGATTCCGTCCGTTAATCTGAAACTAAACACAGTTAATGCGCGGCTTATCAGGGTGCTTGAGACTCGCACGCACATATAGCTAGGGAGAGAGAGAGAGAGAGAGAGAGAGAGAGAGAGAGAGAGAGAGAGAGAGAGAGAGAGAGAGAGAAAGCCAAATGTAATCCGATTCTGTAAGGCGTTGGTTTAATTAAGCAATTCTTGCGTAGAGATTAACATTTCTTTGCGCGTTTATTTATTTAATTTTTTTTTGCACTGCCAGTTTGGCATTGGACCAATCAATCGATCAATCATATTATTGAGAGAGAGAGAGAGAGAGAGAGAGAGAGAGAGAGAGAGAGAGAGAGAGAGGCCAAATGTAATTCGCTTCTGTAAAGCATTGATTTAATTAAGCAATTAATGGTTATATGGAGATTAACATTTCTTCGCGCGTTTATCTATTTACTTATTTAATTTCTTTTGCGCCTTCAGTTTGGCAGTGCACCAATCAATCAATCAATCATATTATTGTCAGTCTGCCACGGATTCATCAACGCTCGAGTCATGGTGGGAGTCGATGCTCGTACGGGAGTTGGATCGTGAATGGGAACTTGGACGTTTTAGCTTTTAATTTTTTTTTTTTTTTTTTTTTTTTTTTTAAGAGCATTGGTTAAATATTTCGGCTTCGATAACCTTTATAATGTCACGTGCCAGAGAACTTTAAGTTAAATAAAACTGGTAATTCTCCATGTTTTTTGTAAAAAAATTTATTCTTCACTATAATGGTTAATATTTTTTTATATGTTCTTCGGCTGTTATTAAATAGTTTATTCTTTTGTCCTTTATGGCAACATTTTTTCCCAGGTCACTCACAGCTGAATTTTTGTACTTTTAT
>NC_087213.1:61411469-61438969 GCF_015104395.2 Macrobrachium nipponense | reverse complement strand
TATATTAAAAGGTAGACAGAAAATTCCCCAGATCGTTATTAATAGACACCGAAGTCTGGAAAACACATCCCTTAACAATTCTTTTATACCGAATTTTACCATCACCTTTCTGCACTTCAGTTTAACCACTCTCCAGCCTCCCCACTGCACCTCAAACCCAACCCCTCTTTCCACCCCTTACACCCCCACCCCCACCCCACCCCCCACCCCCCCAAAAAAAAAAAAAAAAAACTGGAAAATGAAAAGGTCCAGGAGCATAATTGTTACAGCGGTCGTTAGCGGGACGTGTGGACATGCAATGGCCTCGTTAAACAATAGGGCCAATGCAACACCTCTATTATTAGCTCTTGTTTCGTCTGCTCCGTTTGCATTGGCGCGTCTCTCCTTCCATTATCGAATGCCAATTTGGTCTGGCTGCTTTTTTTTCTCTTTTTTGTATTACTCGTTTATTTCGTGTCATTTTGGACTTGTTTATTCTACGTTATATTGTCGCGTTTATTGCGTTTTAGTTATGGGAGTTCGGCTTTCATTAAACAGAAAAATTATTCAACATCGGTTGAGGTAAATAAAAGAATACAATTAAAACCAGTACTCTTTTATTTATGTCTGTCGATGTTGATACATTTTTGTGCTGATTGAATGCCTATTTAGTCTGTTTTTTTATTACTTGTTTATTTTGTGTCTTTCTTTTGTTACATTCTTACGTTTACATGTATGATTATGAGTCTTCGGGTGTTATTTTTTGTGATCTTTTATTTACCTCAATCGATATTGATTTTTTAAAAGATCGATTGTTATTTTTTGTGATCTTTTATATATCTAAGTCGATATTGATTTTTTAAAGAGATCGGCCGATATTTTTTGTGATCTTTTATTTATCTCGGTCGATATTGATTTTTTAAGAGATTTTTTTCTTAAGAGTTCGGCTGTCATTTTGTGTGGTCTTTTATTGATCACAATCGATATTGATACATTTTTATGTTTATCGAATGCCAATTTCAATTTTTTTCTTTTGTCTTTTTTGAATTGTCATTTTGGACTTTCATTTATTTTGACTTATGTTGTTGCGTTGTTGCATTTTCCATGTTAAGTTATTAGAGCTCTGCTGTTATTTTTTTTAATCTTTTACATCTCTCTATCGATATTGATACATTTTTGTGTTTATCGAATGCCTATTTGCTCTGGCTGTTGTGTTCTTACTTGTGTATTGTACGTCATTGTGGACATTTATTTATTCTGCGTTATATTGTCACGCTTACCATGTTTAGTTATAAGAGGTCGGCTGTTGTTTTTGTATTGTTTTGTTCATCTCCGCCGATACTGACGTATTTATGTGTTTATTCACGTCTTGAAGATAGTGCTTAATTTATCTTCGTACCGTCGTAGTTAGATTTTTTTTTTTTTTTTATTTACCGGAAATACTTTGGTCTTCTCGTTACCTATACTTTGCACAGTTATGACCTTTTCAGGTTTACATTTTTGAAGGTTTCTTCTTCGTCTAAGGGTGATTTGGTAGCTATGTATTTTATTAAATTTTGTACATCAGAAGCAGTGTCGATATATTTTTCCTCTGTATATATTTATGATGGCGCGACTTCACTGTAGTGTATAAAAAGACAGAGGTTTAAAATTCGCAATACTGTAGGTTTTTTCTTCGTCCAATAGCGATTTGGTAACTATTATTTTTCCCTCAGTTTTATTGTAGGTAAAAAGTCGTGTGTATGAGTATGCCGCTCTCTTTATGTGTTTATGATAGCACGACTTCGCTGTAGTGTAAGAAGACATTAGTCTTTTTTTTTTCATCCAGTGCCAGTTAAGTAATTGACTTTTTCATATGACCGCTTAATATTGCAATTTTGAATGGGTACGTATCTTATGAAAATACCGCTGCATTCTAGATTGTAATTTTAAAGAAGCCTTGATGTTATGATAATTTAAGAATTTATTATAGAGAATTGTTCTAAGTTTGAAAAAAATAATATAGGTACCTTTCATCCTTTGGGACGTCTATTCTGTGACCAGTTTCAAACTCTACATTAGGAAAAGTATGAGCTTTAGTATTTAAAAAAAAATAAATATCTGTTATTTCCATATCGCGATTAATACGCAATTGGTATCTGGCAATTATTGGTAATGTTGACTTGCTTTCGATTGGAAATAATCTTCCATTTTTTTTTTTTTAATTTGCCAGCCTTACGAGAATTCAATTCGAAAACCAAGTTTTTCCGCAATTCGTGGATACGCTCCTACGCACGTATACGCACGCACTCGCAGAGAGGCATGCACCATGGAGAAAAACGTGAAAGGAACCGGAAAAAGTAAAATATGGTAACTTTTTCGTTAAATTTTTTTTTTTTCAGAAAGAGATTTCTTTTCAGTAAAAGGGGTCTTTTTTTATTTTTCGTTGTTGAAGGGGAAGCTTTAGAAAAGTCGTGTGCACGCGCGCACGCACACAGGCATATATATGTATATATGACATACATATATATATATATATATATATATATATATATATATAGTATACATATATATATATATATATATATATATATATATATATATATATATATATATATATATATATATGATATTATAATTCCGACGTAGAGCGAATTGGATATTAAATGACATTTGTAACCTAATAGTATATATATATATATATATATATATATATATATATATATATATATATATATATATATATATATATATTATATATTATATAAATTATTTATATTCATATTTTTGTATATAAATCACACTCATGCACAGTTGCTAAACATTGTTTCTGCGTAGCTTTCCCGAAAGTGATAGTGCTTTATATAAATATACAAACTAACAATTACCCCATTGAATACAAGAGCGCGGTAGGTTACTGGTACTTGTCCGACGTAGATGTATGAGCGAAGAGATGCGAAGAGAATGATAGTCATATGAAAAGGACGATGGCGATTCTGATAAACATCCGCTCTCGGGAGCCCAGATAATAATGTCAAAGGAGAGAGAGAGGGGAAAAAAAGGAGATACACATCCTCTTATAAACTGAAAGATGATAATGGAAAACGTAATTTAGGACTGCGTGGGGCGACGTGTAAAGAGGAATTTTAGCAGGGGAGAGAGAGAGAGAGAGAGAGAGAGAGAGAGAGAGAGAGAGAGAGAGCGCGAGCAAGGAAGCTGTGAATTAACGCGAATCATTACTATTTTTTTCTTTTTTTTCTATTCAACGGGAAACATTACTTTGGCTCGCGCACAGGCACCTGGAAAATTAAATTGTGGGGACTTTTAATGTTTTCTACCAAGTTTTATGCGGGTTACGTTTCTGGGATAAAAAAAAAAAAAGGGAAAATAGGGCATGATTATAATCCTTCAGGGGGAGAATTGTTGGAGAGAAAAAAAAGTCCAAAAGACTTTCAGAGAAACTTTGGAAACCTAATTTGAACGGATCTGTTACTTAAACGTAATTCGGGTTTAAATTGGAAATAATATCACAGCTCGAGCGGAACGCTTCAGAAAATTCCTATAAAAGTTTTTTATTTTATTTTTTTATATTTTGTTTTCCCTCGCTCGCTTCACTTGAATGGCCTCGTTAATTACAGTAAGTTATCCCAGGTACTGGAGGGGTTTAATGCGCTTAAAAGGAGACCCGCTGGAAAAGATTTTTATCTTGTGAATTCTCGTGCTTTCCGGAAGAGGTGTGACTGCTCTATATCCATAAAAAAACGAATCTTAATAGTCTCCCGAATAGTAAAATAATAACTCGGTTTAGATTTTGAAATCATGTAATTTTATTGTATTGCGCCTGGTACAGAGATGTATTTAAAATTACGTAATTTTATTGGGCCTGGAACAGAGATGTATATAAAATTACGTAATTTTATTGCGCCTGGAACAGAGATGTATGTAAAAGTATGTAATTTAATTTTATTACGCCTGGAACAGAGATGTTTGTGTTTTCCTTTTTTAAATTAAAATTGCATGAGATCTAGCTACACTAATTGTCCAGTTATTTTTTCTTTTTTCATGTAGAGGTAATCCCCACTTTCAGGTGTAACAAGGTTCTCTTTGATAATGCGTTGAAAGTAAGACCACACGATACATACATACATACACACACACACACACACACACACACACACAGACACACACACACACACATATATATATAGTATATATTTATAAATTGAAAGTTTCCTTGCAATTTTTAGACAGACCAGTACGCTGATGTTTAGGACCAAAATGAAATTATGAAACCAAAAATTATGGCATTCTTTATTGGCATGTATGTTTTTCACAGTGTGAATCTTTGGATGAAGTGGAGACAGTAGCTACAACCCCGGTTCCTTGTGGAAGGTGCGGTTTTTACGTCGAAACGAACGTGTTGATGGACTATTCTAACCATTTTTCATATTACCTTTACGACTCGAAAACAGCACTTCGCTCGTAGAAGCGGATAATGAATCGCTGCTTCAGACCCGGCGTTCATTATACCGAACACGCGCCGACTTAAACATTATGTTAATTTCCATTCATTATGAAGCTCTGCCGTTCACATTCATGGCTTTGAGGTTGCGGGAAAGCACCAGACCTGTAGTATGTACTAGGCTTTACGAGACGATCCCCTCTAGGCCTTTACACTAGGTAATAGACCTAAGCCGATCAAAGGCGAGGGATGTCTTTGGGCGTGAAGGAGGCGAATTAATTGTCAATTAAGGATCCGTCGGGATAATTGGAATACAGTGTAAAATGTATTCCACGTTGGAAAGGACTGCATACACTATCGCTCATCATGCACTAGGATTAAGTGACACATCTACTATGGAAGGAAACGTAGGAAAAACAAGATTTCTTACCTTACTTGCAATGGAAGTGGTTTTATGTCCATAGGGGCCCAAGGGATAGTCGCAGAAAGGTGTTACTTTGGCTTGCTCATGACATGAAGAGCTGAAAACGTTCCAGCGGGGCATTTTGGAGGTGGTCTTATGCCCTCTGGGCCTGAAGGAAGGAAACCAGAGAGGCGGTCACCTATTGTCTTAGACGCTGGAATGAGTCCCAGAACAACTGCTATGGCTGCAGTCCGTTGCTGAAGATATTGACTGAAGAATCACAGAAATGTATCACTGAGATTGGTCCATAATACAGTAGCTGAAAGAGAAAGAAGTTCAACGATATTGTCATGGAGGCCACACCATGACTTTGGAGGCTAGAAGTTCTATTAGAATATATTAGTTTAACCAGACCACTTGAGCAGATTAACAGCTCTCCTAGGGCTCAGCCCGAAGGATTAGATATTCTTACGTGGCTAGGAACCAATTGGTTACTTAGCAACGGGACCTACGGCTTATTGTGGGATCCGAACCACATCGAGAAATGAATTTTTATCACCAGAAATAAATTCTTCCGATTCCTTGTTGACAGAGCGGGGAATCGAACCCAGTCCCTGAGATTGGTAGTCGAGCACGTAACTGGCTTGTCCAACGAGGACTTTGTAGAAGTTCTATAGACATGTTATTGGGGTAGTCCCACGAACTCGGATGCAGGAGAAAGTTTTCTGAATTTATGTTAAGTAATCTCATAACTCATATTGGTGCTTGCTATGGAAGTGTTTGGGCCGCCTAAAGAACTCAAGAATGGTTTTACGGAGTTAATGGCTTTTACACTAGGACCCGGGTGAGTAAGTCCAGAAGGCAAATTCTCATGGTAAAATGGGAAACTATATTGATAAATGAACCTAGCTTTTTTTTTGCTCTGCTGATGTCAGTAATTTTTTTTATCATACAAAATACTCTTAACATGCCAGTTGACATGTTTGGTCAGTATTCCAATTATTTGACTATGTCCAAATAAAGTGTAGTTTGCTTTATTTACATTTGTCTTGATATGGACACCTGTTACGAAGGGAAGAACGTCATGTTGGAAGACATACGATGGAAATGGAAGTGCGGGGTAGAAGGAAGAAGGGAAGACCAAGAAAGAGATGGCGTGATTGTGTAGGGGAAGATATGGTATTGAAAGGTATAAATGAAAACGACTCATCCGCAATGGCGACCCCATATAAAAATGGGTTTAAGCTAGGAAGAAGAAGAAGTCTTGATAGGCTATTGTTAATTAGGCTATTGTTAATTGGTTTTCCGCTCGAGTTTTCATACGAGAAAACTTTATTCTTCGTATCTCAGCCTATTCATTTAGTAGGCTGATTATAACTGCTTATCATATTCCGCTCACTGAAAACCAAGGGCTGTGGTATCTTTCAGAATCTGAACAGATCGACTTGTGACAGCGTATTTACATTTTCCGGACAGAAAAGGTTAATTGTATATCTTACTGTTTTCCTAGGATATCCCACAATTAATCGGAACTGTAAATAATACAGAATTCTTATTTTAATCACCGTCAACCAGGTATTATCACCAGGAGAGGAGAGAGAGAGAGAGAGAGAGAGAGAGACGCTAGTTGTATATTATCGCCAAGAGAGAGACAGAGAAAGCCTTCAGCCGTACGTTATCGCCAAGAGAGAGAGAGAGAGAGAGAGAGAGAGAGAGAGAGAGAGAGAGAGAGAGACGTTAGTTGTATATTATCGCCGAGAGAGAGACAGAGAAAGACTTCAGCCGTACGTTATCGCCAAGAGAGAGAGAGAGAGAGAGAGAGAGAGAGAGAGAGAGAGAGAGAGAGAGACGTCAGCCGTACATTATCGCCAAGAGAGAGAGAGAGAGAGAGAGAGAGAGAGAGAGAGACGTTAGTCGTACATTATCGCCAAGAGAGGAGGAGGAGGAGGAAGAGGAGGAGGTAGGTAGGTAGGTAAAAGCTATGTAGAAAAAAAAGTAAAATTAATAAGGACATTCAATAGGCTTATCAAAATGGCAAGATCTTGAGTAAAGGTCCCCCCACCCCGCCTCTGTTAATGACTTTTCTATCAGTGAAAGATTAATGGGTCTTGAATATTAGCTTCCGTTACTCTTTGCAACAGCCGATTCTTAATTGAATTCTGGTGTTATATTCCTCAGATCCCCTCATACACTACTAGTGTATATTATAATATAGTATTATAATACTATATATATATAAGATAATATAGATATATATTTATGTATATATATAATATATATACATATGAAACACACACACACATATATACACACACACAATATATATATATATAGATATATATATATATATATATATATATATATATCATATATTATACATATTATATATATAATATATATATATATATATATATATATATATACATATATATATATATTATATATATACTATACTATATAATATATATTTATATATATATATATATATATATATATATATATATATATATATATATATATATATATATATATATATGCGTGTGTGTGTGTGTGTGTGACTGGTAAAAATGTTCTGTTACAACAGAATTCCATCCAATAAAAGGAGCCCATAAAAACGCCAAAATATAGAGAGAAAATACTATATTTCAGAGGCTGCTGTCGTTTCTCTCTTCAGGTAGGTGAATGAGAAATGTTATAGAAAAGGTGGATTAATACCTGTGGATGGATCTCTTGGTGTCAATACCACCTCATCTGTAACTTTTGTCATTCATCTACTTGAAGAGGGAGACAACAGTCTCTGAAATATAGTATTTTCTCTACAGATTTTGGCGTTCTTGTGGTCTCATTTATTATTATTATTATTATTATTATTATTATTATTATTATTATTATTATTATTATTATTATTATATATATATATATATATATATATATATATATATATATATATATATATATATTAATATATATAAATATATACAGAGAGAGAGAGAGAGAGAGGAGAGAGAGAGAGAGAGAGAGAGAGAGAGAGAGAGAGAGAGAATGGCCTTATTTCAACAGCAAGGAGACTTATGTTAGGTTCGAACATTGTGTCTAGAGAAGTGGTGGGGCGCAGTCCGTAAAAAAAAAAAAAAAAAAAAAGCTTGTGCTTCAGTTGACTTGAAAACTGTCACTTATGTACCCTGTAGTTATTCGACTATGGTGGCCACAGCGACAACAAAGCATGTGGTCCCAAAACTTCGTGATTCAGTTACACACACAGATGTGTATAAAAATGATATATATAAATATATATATATATATATATATCTATATATATATATAATATATATATATATATATATAATATACATATACCATATATATATACATATATATATATATATATATATATATATATATAATATATACATATATATGATATTATATAAATATATATATATATATCATATATATATACATATGTATATTATATTATTTTATAGTATTACTTTTTCCGGGCTTATGAAAGTGGGCTTTTAGCATTACGATTTGTCCTCCGTCCTAATCTAGGTTCGCATCCAGCTGTACACCATCTCCTTCAGGCAAAGCATCAAGTTCGTAACATTCTTAAATTCTGGTCTTTTAGTCTGTCACTCATACTGAAATAGAATTTTTCCTTTAAGACGTTTTGGAACCTTTCCCTGTAACCATAGTCTATCACTGTCTCCACCTTAAAGCATTATAGTTCAAGTTGCCATTTCGTCTTCATCATTTGTCTTATGGACTTATACATTACCACCAGTCTCTCCCATTAATCATCGTATTGAAATATGATCTGCTTCTCTTGACCTTCATCACATTGAAAAACCATTCAGATATTCTCTCCTTCTATATAAAACTACTCCCTCCTCTGACAACAAGTTTCTTTGTATTATTCTTTCAGCAATACATTGTGCTAATTAATTTTTCTTCCTCATTTCATTCCCTCCTGAGGAACTCCTTGTTCTGACTGAAATGCCATCTTATTTAGATCATTTATTTCAACTTTGTAGCTGAATTCGATGCAATGAAGCCTCTGATTTCCTTTTTACCATTTATTTATTGTATTTATCATGTATGTGCAGCCACTTGTAATTCTTAGCGTGGGTTTATAAGTCTCTCAGATTTGTTTTTTTCTTAATTCCTATAGTTTCCTTTATTTCAGAAGGCTTCTTTATTACCATTTGACGTTGAATCACACTCTTAATCATCATTTCGTCACACCCTTTTACTACTAAAATCTTGGTTAGACAAGAACACTGGCTTACTTATCTGAAGACCTTCAGACATTGTGGAAAAATTTGTATACCGTATCGTGTGTCATAGAGAGTGAAGTTTCTTTATCATTAAACTATCGTATTATGTCCCTTCTATAATGTCACGGCAATATTTACGAAAATTGCAATTACCTCTTGCTGATATGAAATTCATTGTGTTGCTTTTCATTGTGTATGAATATATTTTTGTCTGTTAGATATAACTGCTATACTTGGGAGCTCCAGTGCTGCACAGTTATATAAACAGTGACCTACTATCTCGATTTTTTTTATCTCATTTTTTTAATACAATACCATCATAATTATTGTTTTTCTCGACAATGCTACGTGACTTGCTACCGGGGAAAAATTAAGTTACCCCTTCATTTATGTGCATTACATGTGTGCATCAAGTGCTCATTGCAGCGCAACAAAAACAATAGATTGTATGCTACAAACCGATCATTTTCTCCGAAGGTTGTGGTAGTTATCTTTCAATTCGGTTATTAGTTATCCCTGGAGGAACAGTTTCCTTTGCCTTTCTGACATTACGTTCGACCTTTGCTTACCATGTCATTCATTTGTGGTATTACTATTCCTTTGGGTAATGTCTGAACATACATACACACACATACGCACATAAGCACCCACACACACACGGGTGACATATCTCGATACGCGTCATAGATTTTAACGTGAGTAATGAATACTTTGGTTTTCGACGGGGGGGGGGGGGGGGGGGGCGTAGTGGCGGGGGATCTGTGTGGAAGGATTTACGTCTAGATTCCGTTTACCTCTATAGCTTTATGTTGCCTACAATAACCCAAAGAATCCTGTAAAATCAGGTACCTTTTGTTTTAGCTCCAATCAAATGTTTTCTGTCTTTCCATATAAATTTTCAGTGTGCATTTCTTTGACTTTTGTCCTTTGGTTATAAATTAAATGCGAACAATAATCTTGTGGTATTCACGGTGTCATGACAGATCACGACCGCAAATAATGCTGGATGACGAGCGCATATATTTATATTTACAAGTCATGCCAAACTCCGGGGCGCTTTCGGAAACAGAAAATAAGGAAAACAAAGCACTGGGGAATGGTGTAATACAGGATATTGAAATAAGAAATAATAAGTGATCTGAAACAGGTATCGGCAGAACTAAATAAAAAAGTGACGCAGCATGGCCACAGACAGAGAGAGAGAGAGAGAGAGAGAGAGAGAGAGAGAGAGGAAAATTGGTGGTAGGACAAAGAAATAACGCTGAGCTCAGATCACTCGAAGCTTCTCAAGAGATCCCTCCCAACGAGAAAACCGAACGGGATTTTATCCCTTTCCGTCTCGTTCCCGTTGCTCCATTAATACATGACAAATGGCAGCGTTTTTGCGGTACGCGAGAGGGGCGAAAAGCAGCTGGGAGTCACAAAGGCGACCTTCGGGGGAGGGGTTCCGCAGGGCAGACTAAAATTGAAGCGGTCGACCTCTCGCGATCACTTCATTAACGCCGCATTGAAGGACCCCTAACTTTATGGACCATAACCTTTTAACCCATTTTTTTTTTTTTTTTGGGGGGGGGGGGGGGGTGTATGAGTGGAATTGCCAAAACCCTTCTTCTACCTCTTAGCCCTCTCCCAACCCCTTTACGCAACTTAGCACTCCCATATTTCTCGGTTACCATAGACCTTTTATGAAGAAAACGGACGACGCCATTTCCCACTATGGCTGCGCGCCAAAAACCACGAACTGCTCCGCGGCAAAACAGTATCTTTCGACAATAAACAAGGAATCGCTGGCGTTCCGTTGATGGCCCAAAGTACAGACACCCATAAAAAATCTACCCCCATTGTCAAATTAGAGGCATCTGGCCCGATGTTGCGCTTAAATCACAGAAACGACATCCGCCGAGCGAGGTCCTTCAATCGGGTGAAAATTGTCCCCACGACTTAGGCTAGACCTCCGTCGTGAGGCTCAGATCCCAATTATCTCCCACAATCACTCGCTACAAATGGAGTGCTGATGTATGCTTCCTGTTTTCAGAGGAAGAAGAAGAAGAAGGGGAGGAGGGAAGGAAGGGAAAAAGAGAACAATAACACCATCTATAACTTGAGCATTCGTCGCCTCCGGGATTTTCCTGGAGATAATTGCATATTTGTCGTCTCGGAGAAAACCATAACGCGTTTGTCTGTTGGTCGCTTACCCCGGAGTGCAGTCAATCGCCTTTGTGGCGTGATCGGTATGGTCTTGGCCTGCCACCTCGGTGGCCGTGAGTTCGATTCTCGGGCATTCCACTGAGGGGTTAGAGATATATATTTCTGGTGATAGACGTTCACTCTCGACGTGGTTCGGAAGTCTCGTAAAACCGTTGGTCCCGTTGCTGAATAACCACTGGTTCCATGCAACGTAAAAACGCCATGCAAACAAACAAACAAACCAGGGTGCAGTCGTGATGGTAAATTTCCTTCTCCAGTTAGAAGTCAAGAAAAGTTTTATTTTCCTGTTCCTTTTTAAGGACCCCATACACTGAACGATTGTCGTTATCGACACACACACACACACACACACTATTCAAACAGTATGAACAATCTCCGCACCGACTTCAGTCTGAACAAAGATTTTGTCTCGGGAAGATCAAGGTATAATACCTTGGGGAAGACATGGCATCAACTCTAGAAGAGACGAGCGCGATAGCGTTATATCGGCAGACAAACCCATACATTGAACGATTGTGTATGACAGAGTTAGATCGCAAGCTAGTAACCTGGTCAACCTGGTCGTGACAGATGCCCACTGGGATCGTTCAGACCACGAAACTCCGCCCACTTTTGCACTCAGACAAGCCCATACACAATGTTTTTGCGAACGATACAGACAATCGTCAGTGTATGGGGGCCTTTAGAACGTGGTACTGATGGAAACTTCTTTGCATATTTCTTGCGTTTTGAAGAGGATTGGATATAGACAGTGAGGTTTCACTCTGTGAAGAACATCTTCTTCATTTCTTGAAATGATGAAACTTTTTAAGTCAGTGACCAGCCCCCTCAGAGTAGGCCTAAAGCTAAGAGCGGTGATTTCGTCATTTTATTTATTCCGATGTTGAAGCTTAAGCGGAGAAATTCTTCACGCCTGTCCCTTTATCTCTCTTCTCAATGGTCACGTGTCATATTTGTCTCCAGATCCCAGTGAAGGTCTTTAACTGAGGCCTTCACTGTCATCCTGCCGGTGGCCTCTGCCACCAGGAGAAAGTAAAAATAAACTTTGAATGTAAAGCCTAAGTGACGAACAAAAAGCCGTGATAACAATGGATGACAGGTGCACAAAAATGGACTCGCACTGAATAGGAACAGGTTGGAGTATGAAGTCAGACTGGGGCCAGGAGAGACAAAAGGTTTAAAATGAGCTTGAAAATAATGTAATAAAAGTATAAATGAATCTGGAACGTGAAGGATAAGACCGATAATTAGAAATGTTTAGAAATATTGGGCATAGGAGACAAAATAATGGCGGAAAAAATGAACTGTTCAAAAGAATAATAATTAGATTTAGCAATAGCTATGAAATACTTATGGATATATTGTTTAAATTGGTAACGTAAAGAAATTTGACTGTTTAAATTGACGGGAGAAAATCTATTTACTTGCATTTTCATTCATGTTCCAGTATTCCTTTTTCGCGTAAAGATGTCAGTTTAATGTCTGTGTGTTAAAGTGCTTATAAAAGAATGGCACACGCACACATTTTACATACACAGACACAGACACACACACACACACACACACACACACACACACACATATATATATATATATATATATATATATATATATATATATATATACATACACACACACGCAAATACCCATATATTCATGTATAAATGTACCACAAACATATGTATTCCTGCATGCACACACGTGTTATTCACATGAATTGTGCAAGGGTTCGCTCATGCGGACGCCTGTGCATGCAAGCACACCTATATATCTATAAACGAAAGCGCGGATCTCCCTGGAATACTGACGGACCTTTTGTCATTTCCCCGCGAGGCTCAATCCATTCAGGAGGGCCCTGGAAGTACGAGATTGCAAGGATTAGGTCTGAAAGACTGGGGGGTTGTCCAAAACGACCCACGCAGGGTGGTCCAGCGGATCCAAGCGCCAGGAAGATCCTCTGGAGCCGCACGTAATTCGCTTTGATGTTTACGTTTAGCATTGACTAACGTCGCTTTCGCTTCGGGTTATGGCTTCGGGGCAGTTTCAAGGAAATTGTTCCAGGTGCGCGTCTGCTGCTGTCGTCGGCCATTCTTGTTTTATTTGTTGTGGTTTGTTGCTGGTGGGAATTTGATTTCTCGTTTTACTCGTGAGGGGACAGGGGTGGCTCCATGCTTTACACACACACACACACACACACACACACACACACACACACACACACACACACACACACGCTCGCTCGCTCAAATTGAACAGAAGAGCATAAATGAAAAGTTCGCTTACTTTGAACTAGGTCCGTAGAAGAGAGGTCCATTAATTCTTTATATGAGGTTTTACTCTTGAGGGGAGAGTGGTGTCTACACACACACACACACACACACACACAAATTGAAAAAAATTGCATGTAGGAAAAGTTCGAGTATTTTGAACAAGCTCCATAAAAAAGTCCATTACTTCTTTAATTTTGTTATTGTAGTGTTTATTTCTGGTTTTACTCATATGGGGAGAATGGGGACAACGGCCCAACACACAAACAAGCACACGTGTTGAACTGATTTGCATGAAAGAAAAGTTCATAAAAAAGAAGTACATAATTTCTTTGAATTAGTTGTTGTTGTTGCCGTTTGATTTCTAGTTTTACTCATAAGGGGAGAGTGGTAACTACGCCCCCCACCCCCGCGCCCCACACCCCCATACAAAATTAAACAGAGATGCTAGAGGACAAGTTTCGGATATTTTGAAAAATGTCCATAAAAAGAAGTCCATTATTTCTTTCATTTTGTTGTTATTATTGTCAGATATCTGGCTTTTACTCGTGAGGGAGAGTGGTGACTATGGCCCGACACACACACACACACCCACAAACACACACACACACACGCAAGAGCATAAGGAAAACGTTCGCGTATTTTTAAAAAGCTTCAATAAATGAAGTCCACAACTTCTTTGATTTTGTTATCGTTGTTTTTTTGCGTCGGGATTGGTTGCATACCCTACCCAACTCCCACAGGAAGAAGTCTAGAAAACAACTGAAAGAAAAAGGCTAATGAATTGTTGTTCACTTCGGAGTTTTTGCATGGGCGGGAAAACAAAACAAAAAAATATTCACGTCCTCAGTATCGCTTCAGTATGGAGACAGGTTTCCACTTATAGTAGTTATAGAAGGATTGAAGGATGCAAACAAACAATATTAAAGTAAATATAATTCTTTTATGTCAGTGTTTTAAATGATTATGCAACACTTTTTAATATATAAAAAAAATTCGTGTATCAAGTCAGGATGAGAATTTTTTCTGTATTACTGCTGCTACTGCTATAATAATAATAAAATAATAATATAATAATAATAATGAAAAATATAATAATAATAATAATAATAATACAATACTTACAAGCTCTGGAATAAGACTAGCAGAGGTTAATATCAGGAGAGGGATCTTCCAGGGCGACTCACTGTCCCCACTACTCTTCGTAGTAGCCATGATTCCCATGACAAAAGTACTACAGAAGATGGATGCCGGGTACCAACTCAAGAAAAGAGGCAACAAAATCAACCATCTGATGTTCATGGACGACATCAAGCTGTATGGTAAGAGCATCAAGGAAATAGATACCCTAATCCAGACTGTAAGGATTGTATCTGGGGACATCAGGATGGAGTTTGGAATAGAAAAAAATGGCGCCTTAGTCAACATACAAAAATAAAAGGCAAGGTAACGAGAACTGAAGGGATAAAGCTACCAGATGGGAACAACATCAAACACATAGATGAGACAGGATACAAAATACCTGGGAATAATGGAAGGAGGAGAATATAAAACACCAAGAGATGAAGGACACGATCAGGAAAGAATATATGCAGAGACTCAAGGCGATACTCAAGTCAAAACTCAACGCCGGAAATATGATAAAAGCCTTAAACACATGGGCAGTGCCAGTAATCAGATACAGCGCAGGAATAGTGGAATGGACGAAGGCAGAACTTCGCAGCATAGATCAGAAAACCAGGAAACAAATGACAATACACAAAGCACTACACCCAAGAGCAAATACGGACAGACTATACATAACACGAAAGGAAGGAGGGAGAGGACTACTAAGTATAGAGGACTGCGTCAACATCGAAAACAGAGCACTGGGGCAATATCTGAAAACCAGTGAAGACGAGTGGCTAAAGAGTGCATGGGAAGAAGGACTAATAAAAGTAGACGAAGACCCAGAAAATATACAGAGACAGGAAAAGACAGAAAAAGAACAGAGGACTGGCACAATAAACCAATGCACGGACAATACATGAGACAGACTAAAGAACTAGCCAGCGATGACAATTGCAATGGCTACAGAGGGTAGAGATAAAGAAGGAAACGAAGGAATGATAACAGCGGCACAAGATCAGGCCCTAAGAACCAGATATGTTCAAAGTATGATAGACGGAAATAACATCTCTCCCATATGTAGGAAGTGCAATACGAAAAATGAAACCATAAACCACATAGCAAGTGAATGCCCGGCACTTGCACAGAACCAGTACAAAAAGAGGCATGATTCAGTGGCAAAAGCCCTCCACTGGAGCCTGTGCAAGAAACATCAGCTACCTTGCAGTAATAAGTGGTACGAGCACCAACCTGAGGGAGTGATAGAAAACGATCAGGCAAAGATCCTCTGGGACTATGGTATCAGAACGGATAGGGTGATACGTGCAAACAGACCAGACGTGACGTTGATTGACAAAGTCAAGAAGAAAGTATCACTCATTGATGTCGCAATACCATGGGACACCAGAGTTGAAGAGAAAGAGAGGAAAAAATGGATAAGTATCAAGATCTGAAAATAGAAATAAGAAGGATATGGGATATGCCAGTGGAAATCGTACCCATAATCATAGGAGCACTAGGCACGAATCCCAAGATCCCTGAAAAGGAATCTAGAAAAACTAGAGGCTGAAGTAGCTCCAGGACTCATGCAAGAAGAGGTGATCCTAGAAACGGCACACATAGTAAGAAGAGTGATGGACTCCTAAGGAGGCAGGATGCAACCCGGAACCCCACACTATAAATACCACCCAGTCGAATTGGAGGACTGTGATAGAGCAAAAAAAAAAATAAAAAAAATAAATAAAAAATAAAAAATAATATTATTATTATTATAATTATTATTAATCCACTCGAAGTGCGTCACGCTATTTATGTGAAACTAGTATTAATACCGTTATTATTATTATTATTATTATTATTATTATTATTATTATTATTATTATTAGTATTAGTATTATTATTATTATTATTATTATTATCAAGAACCGCATATTTATCTACCTACATTTTTCAGTACCCCTCACATATGCATACCGAATAGGGCTCTGAAATCTCAAACATACACGCGTGTGCGCGCGCACGTGCCCGCAAGCGCACACACACGCTCGCACACGCACAGCTGAAGATAAAACCATAAAAAAAAAAGGCGAAGCAGTGCTTAGGAGAATCGGCAACTTCGATCACTGGAGATTTCGAAAGCGGTTTGCGATGCCCTTGTAATTCCGTCTGAAATAAGACTCGAAAGAGGGAAATTATGACCAGGGTATATTTCCCTCCGAAAGAACGTTTCATTTGACGAAAAGGGCCACTTAGCGGGAGATGGATTTTTCTCATACGGGCTGAAAATTACGTTTGCCGACGGGTGTGTTGGGTATTGGGGGTAGGGGATTGTGAGCTCTTGGGGGTAGGTAGCGAGTGGGGAGGGGTTGGGGTGGTCTACGGAAGCACCCTGGGGGAACCGACTGGGGTTAAATTGCAATCGTAAAAATAAATTTTTACGCTTTATTAGGAAACGCGTTTTCCGCTATATAAAATAATTTTTGTTACCATTATTCAAGTTGCGCTGACATTCGTATGGAGCAAGAAAAAGAGGCCATTAACTTGTAAAACAAGCTTCCACTGACTAAAGTAAAAATATAATTATAAGATATAAGGTATATATAGATTTTCTATAGAAGGAGATTGCTGCTTCAGCTGCATTTATTTGATAGAATTTCTTTTCTATTCTTCTTATTACGGCTTCTTCGATATTATTTAGGTTGGCGAGTAACGCGCCTAATAGATTATAAGAAATGAAACATAAAGTAAGATTCAGATGAGAGTAAAAATTAATAATGAAGATCAACAAACGGATATGTAGCTGTCTATTGCATCGGCTTATGAAAAGTATATTTAAACATTCCTTATAAGAGCATTGTTCGTCTGTTTGGCTTGCTCTTAATTATTTTCTTATTTCTCTCTATGTTATAAATTCATGCATTGTCTTTTGTCTGCTTAAAGATTACTACTTTCTCGATGTAACCTCCGTGATATTGGTACATTATTGTTTTAATGAATCAAATAGTAATTGCGATTAAATGTCATTATTCATTGTCTCCGATAGTCTGTCAATCATATTGTTTTTCTTCTTTTTTTACTTGTCAGAGAGAGAAGAGAGAGAGAGAGAGAGAAGAGAATCTTATCCTTATAAACTTAAATATGAGTGTCGAGTTAAGGGGGGCGCCCATATGTTAATTATAAGGCTTAAATGCTTAGTAGTTAATTAGATTTTCCTGCCTATTATATTATTCCGCTGGTTGGAATAGCGTAGAGTGGATTTTGAAAAGAAAATGAGTAGAATAATTTTGGCGATGGAGAAAAGCACTTTTGATGGTTTTTTTATTTATTAATTTTTTAAATATGTTTATTGATTTTATATGACCTGTGTGGAATTGAGCTGCATTCCATTTGTTCGGGAAATTATATAATTTCTCTCTCTCTCTCTCTCTCTCTCTCTCTCCTCTATCTCTCTCTCTCTCTCTCTCTCTCTCTCTCTTCGATATATATATATATATATATATATATATATATATATATATATATATATATCGAGAGTAGTAGAGAGATCGAGAGAGAGAGAGAGAGAGAGAGAGAGAGAGAGAGATAGATAGATAGATATAGGCCGTTATCAGTCATGGGTTATGAGCTTTATATTATTACTCTAGCATGAGAGTTACTGTGGGCTTTAATATTCATGATATGTGGCTTTTTTCTAATAAAGTAGAATACATTGAATTTGAGACACACCACGTTAAAGGTAGACACACTACCTAATAAAATTATATATAAAATTATTTATACATTTCCATTTACGTCAAGAGTAATTACCGGGAAAGCCATCTTGGTCTCCCAGCAGACCTCGGCTTATCCCCCTGGTTCGTCCAATTAGCCCCCATATTTCCTCCGTATTCCCTCCTCGATCCGCGGACCAGAAGGTCACTGGGGGTCACGGGGGCTCGTAGATATGTGGGGCGTAGAGGCAGTTGAATCTTGTGGCCCCGGGCGTGGGAAAATCACTTTTTGTAAAAGGTGTGTACTGTGTAGGCGAACGTCGCGTCATTTACAGCCGCTTGCGGCGTCATGAGGGATTTTTTTTATTTATTTTAAACAGGCATCGCAACAACTACGGTCATCAGTGTTATGTAATCATTATTTGTTATAACGCTCTCGTTAAAAATTGATAACGACTGTGTATTTTTTCATATTTTAAAGTGGTATTAATTGTTACAATATTTGTTTCTGCGCGTGCTTTTGTGGGTGTATACATACACACACAACACACAACACACACACACACACACACACACACACACACACATATATATTATATATTATATATATATATATATATATATATTATATATATATATATATAGAGTTTATAATATAAAATGTATAGTGGTTGTGAGTTTATTATAAGACAATGTCCTTGAATGTTTTTTGTCCCACTTTTTTCCTAGTTTTTTTTTTTATAATAATAATAATAATATAATAATAATAATAATAATAATAATAATAATAATAATAGCACGCTCCTCTGCAGTAGCTCCAGGACTCATGCAGAATAGTGTGCTCCTAGAAACAAGGAACATAGAGAGAAAAGTGATGGACTCCTAAAGAGGCAGGATGCAACACGAAACCCAGCACTATAAAAACCACCCAGTCAAATAGGATGACTGTGATAGAAAACAAACAAATCATATATATATATATATATATATATATATATATATATATATATATACATATATATATATATATATAGTATATATATATATATTCATATATATATAATATCTATATTATATATATATATATATATATATATATATATAATACATATATATTAATATATATATATATAATATATTATATATATATATATATATAATATTTTATATATATATATATAAATATATATATATATATATATATATATATATATATATATAATTTAACGGGTGCCCCGACATTCTTTTTAAGAAATAACACACAGCCAGAAGCTCCACGTTCAGACTTGACTTTTTTTTATCCAGGGGTCAGTCATTCTAACCCATGGCTTCAAGACAGTAGGTAATGTCTCTAAAGTGATATTCCATGCTGTCTGAACCATCTTTTTAGTGACTGTCATGTATTATTTTAATAATGATAAAGCATAAATACTTAGTATAGAATTAAAATTATGCATAAAAGATGAGGAAACATGAGGTCATAATGCATATACTGTAGTGAAGATGTACTTTGATGGTATTAACCAAAAGATGTATCTTATCTGTACAATGCATATAGTACTTTATTATTCTTATATGGCAGTTTTCAATAAACTTTCACCCTGTGTAAATGGGTTAAAGCACAGGTATACTTTAATGATAGTATACAATAAATTTTCCCTCGGTGCACAGTGCATAAAGTAAAGATATACTTTTATGATACTATACAACAAATTTTCGGTTTGTGCTCAGTGGAAAAAGTAAAGATTCACTTTTTATGAGTGTATAATAAATTTTCTCTCTGTGCACAATGGGTAAATATATATTTTCATGATACCATACAATAAATTTTTCCCTGTATAAATACATGAAGTCCTTTAATAATTTTTTTATAACATACAATAAATTTTCCATCTATGTATAATGCATAAAGTACGTTAATATTTTTTATAATATTCAATCAATTTCCCTCTCTGTATAATGTATAAAGTACTTTGGTATTTTTTTATGATAACACGCAATAAATTTTCTCTATGTGCAAAATGCATCAAGTAAAGATACATTTTCATAATATCATACAATAAATTTTCCCTCTCTGTACAATGCATAAAGTACTTTGATATCACACTCAAAGGCCTCGTCGTTAACAACACGCATTACTCCTTCCTTTGAGATCGACGTTACTTTAATGTCTGTCCTTGTAATGTCATTACCCTATTGTGGATTATAGTACGTCTTTACCTTTGGCGTCTGTGACCTTTGATGTTGCGACGTCAATTTGACATGCAAATGAATCTAATTATATGCCTGCGCTTATGAGTGGCAGGGGTCTGCCTAGAGAGAGAGAGAGAGAGAGAGAGAGAGAGAGAGAGAGAGAGAGAGAGAGAGAGAGAATATCAGCATTCCATTTTTCTTTAGAGGGGCTGTTTCAAATGATATTAGCCATCCAATTCTCAGCGAGCCTTTTGAAATGAGAGTCCCGACGATCGCCTAACCTTCTCCAACTTGGTTGCGACCCAAGACAGTCGACTTACCACCGGGTACATGAATCAGTGCCGGGGGCAAGAGCCACCGTGAGATTTAACGGAAGGCACCTTAAGGGGTCCGTCTTACTCGGGGATCGAACCTAGACGTTTTGCAATTGAGGTGAATATCTTGTAGCCTATAGAATAGTAATGCTTGTGACGGTGGATTGTTCTCTTGTATAGGACACGTTTTCATCAGGGTTGGCAATGATTAAATCAAACTGATTTAATCAGGTGATTAAATCATTGATTTTTTTCATTAAAAAATCAAGATTTTTTAATTTTTAAAACTTTTTTAATTTGAAAGCAAAAAAAGTTGAAAAATATGGTATGGAGGTTAACAAAAACTCAAGCATAACTGTGCTGCATCTATTTATTTTGATACAAATAAAAATTTGCAAGTAGATACTTTATGCCACAACTGGAAACAAAAAAAATCAATAGTAATTTTGTCATAAAATACATTTTGAGGGAAAAGGACTGAAAAAACATTTAACAAATAAAAAAAATCAAATAAAAAAAATCAAATAGATTAAAATTTTTATTTTTTATTTTTGTTTAAACTCACCACCCCGGATTTTCATGCATTCATACTTATCACGGTATTATTTTTTTTTACTTAATTTTCCTCTGCCCACTTACCGAATGTCAGCAATCTCTAGCAATCCTTGAGCAGACGTTCAATCAAAAAGGATTTGCAACTGGAGGTAGAAGGAAGGAATGTCAGGATCAGTGGCAGTCGGACTTCTCTGACGGAATAAATTTACTTGCGTTGTATTAGATTTATTTTGGCTGATGTATTGAATTGGATCATTAAAAGGTCTCGATGGAAAGAACAGCTGTTGGTAGAGATAGATTTAGAAGTGAATCTCTCTCTCTCTCTCTCTCTCTCTCTCTCTCTCTCTCTCTCTCTCTCTCTCTCTGTTCATTAAGTTTGTCTTCTCCCTCAGTGAGAATTTTTTATTTAATATCTTTTGAACTAATATTTGGGACATCTTTCTTTTTTTCTCTCTTTAAATCTTCAGCTGAAAGCCCTTATGGACAGAGTCAACAGACTATAAACCTAAGATGGTTACAAAGGGGAATCAGCCTGGAAAGAGAGAGAGAGAGAAAAGAAAATTATAGGAAACGGTGATAGATCAATAAATATGAGGGAATAGAAAAGAAAAGGCTATAAATAAACAAATAAATAAGAAGGAATAGAAAAGAAAAGGATATAAATAAACAAATAAATAAGAGGGAATGGAAAAGAAAAGGTGATAAATAAATAAATAAATAAATAAATAAATAAATAATAAATAAATAAATAAGAGAGAATAAAATGCGAAACCTGTACACATGAAATTCAGGAGACGTCGGCAGAGAGCAGGAATGGAGGGAGGAAAGTTATAAGAAAAGATGACAAACAAATAAATGTAAGGGAATAACAAAAAGGTTATAAGTAAATAAATAAATATGAGGGAATAGAAAATGAACCCGATACACCTGAAATTCAGGAGACGCCAGCTCCTCGCTTAAATATTCGGAGATCAAAGGTTGCCACAACTGACCCGGCAATTCCTTGTGACAGTATTAGTTTACGGGACGCTAAACGAATTCGCCTTCCTTCCTGTCTGCTTGCAAGGACGCTGTAGCTGTCCTTCTTGCGCTCTTTATAGGATGCGCTTTCAATCAGCAGTAAGAGAGGGAAGTTGATTATTCCTTATCAAAATCGGGTAGGCGAATAAGCAATATATATATATATATATATATATATATATATATATATATATATAGTATATATATATATATATATATATCTGTATATCTGTTAAAAGGAGCCCATAAAAACGCCAAAATACAGAAAGTAAGTATCATATTTCAGAGACAGCAGTCTCTGAAATCTAGTACTTACTTTCTATATTTTTGCGTTTTTATGGGCTCCTTTTATTAGATGGAATTGTGTTGAAACAGAAATTTTTACCAGTCATATATATATATATATATATATATATATATATATATATACATATATATTGTGTGTGTGTGTTTATGCATGTATATATGTATGTATGTCTGTATAAACCCCTTTGTTTAATGTCACAAAGTGTTCTTGATTTTGAGACGCGACTTTATTCATATGAAAGATAATTTTATTACTTATCGAAAGTCATTTACTCTTGGTGATTATTTGTATAACACAGTATTCAAGAAGGGCATAGACCATTGGATACAAAGGCTACATAACGTAGGATATGATACATAACGTAATCTAATGAATACGTAATCTAATGAATAGATAACGAAATACGTCACATCCCGCTGGAGAGAAAGCAAGATTGTATTAAGAGGGGCTATACCTTCCTACGGGTCTAATATACATCGATCACGATATCCGATTTTGCCAACAACAACGAGGCACCACAGCCTCCCTCGCTCCGCCATCCATCAAAGCGCCTCCTTTTCTGGGACGCCCTCGCCCTCCTCTTCCTCCTCCGGCCCCCAGAAATCAAGGAAGAAGAAGAAGAGGAAGAGGAACCACCTCCGTAACACCTCCGCTAATAAATCTCGCCACCTGTTACGCCACGCCCCCTTCTGCCCCTTTGTGGCAGACCTTTACATAAATCCCACTCCGTAATAGATAATCCCCGCCGGTGAAATCCCAACCAATATGGAATCAACTTGATGCTTGTATTTCACTCGGCCTGACAGACCTTTAATTGACTATTAACTCGCCATCTTTGCGCCCAAAGGCTTCCTCGGCTTTTATCGGCTTAGGTCTATAATACTACTACTATTCCTGCCTGTAAAGGCTTATGGGGGTATTCTCGTAAGCGGCGGCGGCGGCATCCCACCCCCCTCCCCAGGCCTGTTGGTGCTATCACGTAGCCGCACTGCCATAAATGTAAACCATAAATTTTCGTAACGTCCGAAAAATTAACATAATGTTTAGTCAGCTCATGTTCCCTATAATGAAGGCTGAGCTTGAGAACGGCAATTCATTCATATCACTGGAAGTTTGAAAGCGTTTACTTTTCTTCGGTGTCGTGAAACGAGTGGAAGAAATGCCACAGCCCATTTAGCCAGGGAGGAGTTATAATGGTAATGTTTCTCGTTCAAATTTCTCGGAAATGAAGACCTTGGCGCCAGTGAGGATAAAGGCATCGATGGTGTTTCTCTCATTAAGAGTCGAAATGCGTGAACTGAGTCTGTGTATCAGATGGGGCTTTTCATCATTCACGTACCGGTCCCTTCCATATGTAGTAATTAGGCAGGTGTGCGTATGTATGTATGTGGCTGCTTTTCCCATGATCGAGTATCACGGGTGTGTGTGTGTTTGTTTGTTTGTCTGTATGTGACTGCTTTCCCCATAATCGAGTATCACGGGTGCGTGCGTGTGTATGTATGTATCTATGTATGGATGTATGTATGTGTAAGACTGCTTTCCCATAATCAAGTATCACAGGTGTGTGTGTGTGTGTGTGTGTGTATGTATGTATGTATGTATGTATGTGTGTGTGTTTGTATGTGACTGCTTTCCCCATAATCGAGTATCACGGGTGCGTGTGTGTTTATGTATGCATTTATGTATATATGGATGTTTGTATGTGTAAGACTGCTTTCCCATAATCAAGTATCACAGGTGTGTGTGTGTGTATGTATTTATGTGTGCGTGACTACTTTCCCCATAATCGAGTATCACGGTGTATGTGTGTATGTTTGTATTTATGTATGTATATATGTGACTGCTTTCCCCATAATCGAGTATCACGAGTGTGTGTGTATTAGTGATAGAGGTAGTGAATTAGGGAATGATGATAGGTTAGTTGTAGATGATAATGGAATTAGTGGTGGTGCAGGTTTTTCGTTATTTGATGATCCTCCTCAGACTGGAGTCATTTATGAAGGTCCGGCCAATTTGCCTCCAAGAGGAAATATTACCACAAACCCCTTCTTAACTGAAGAGAATTTAGGGCCAACAGTTCCTACAGTTCCTGTAAATTCTGATTCAAAGGAAATTCAGGAATATGACTTAATTTGTAAAAAGATAGAGTTGTTGAAATTGGAACATGCGAAGAACGAGGGAAGGGGCGTGGCTGATGAATGCCGCGGGTGACAAACACCAGCGACCACACACAAGGCAGCGAAGGATTAAAGAAGCCGTGATCCAAATCTCCAAATCTCCGTACAAAACTGCAGAAGTGACCAAAGTTTAAGTGGCAAAGCGTCAGGCTGTGAGGAGGAACTCGAACTAACTCTGTCACGAATCACCACCCTTACGATCAAGCCTTCCACTCGAGTCAACACAGCTCATAGGAGAGAAAAACAACGATCGTTAATACGGCACTGGTTCAGTAATACCGGGGGAGAAGGCGGTAAACAAAGCAAAACTGCGAAGTCATATGACTCCCTTACAGAGTTCATCGAACTAATAAACGATACTAACTTGTTAAAAAAAACTTAACCTAAAATAAGATCAAAAGGTTGGACAACTATTAACAAATTATAATTAACAAATTATTAATTTACTTTAATCTAATAGTGTGTATTTATGTGACTGCTGTAGCCATTATCAAGTATCACGAGTATGTGTATTTATTATGTATGTATGTATTTATGTGACTGCTGGCCACCTAATCGAATATCACGGGTGTGTATGTATGTATGTATTTAAGTGATTACTTTTCCCATTATCGAGTATCACGAGTATGTGTCTTTATTATGTCTGTATTTATGTTACTGCTTTCCCCATAGTCGAGTATCACGGGTGTATGTTTGTGCATATATGTAATATGTATGCATGCATGTGACTGCTTTCCCCATAATCTAGTATCACGGAGGTATCTGTGAGGCTAAAATGCACAACATATCCCATTCAAGGTAAAGACAAAGGTTTGTTTCTCATTTTTTTCTACATGACCCGATATTGTATCTTTCTTATGTTGCATTTGGAGCTTTTGAGGTGAGTATCACTTCAAAGCTACGCTGGATTTTCATTACACAGAGAAATGTTTCCGTAGCTTCTCATAATGTCATATTTATTATGTTTTAATGACAGGGAAACTCGGAAATCTTTGCCTGCCAGAATTTCCGTAAACGAAGCGTATAGGATTGTAGACTTGTAGACATAACATTTTGTTAAATCAACACGTACAATAATCATTTAGGTGAAGTAGATGATTGACGATAAGCAAATGTGTCATCTACCATTATCTAAATTAATGGACAATGACTACCTTTCTGTTTGATACATTTTGTGAAATAAATTCTTTGGTATATGAAGTTTTCAAAATTTAATGGCGAAGCCTATTACACGTACGGTTAACTTTTTTTTTTTTTATAAATTTCTTTTTACCTTACTGCACATCATGTTAAGCAGACCCTCAAACTCTCTCTCTCTCTCTCTCTCTCTCTCTCTCTCTCTCTCTCTCTCTCTACGCGTACGTGCAGAAACGATCCCTCGCCTGATGTTTTTTTTTTTTTTTTTTTTTTTTTTACCGAATATCTCATAGATCGCCCAAAAAACCGAGCATGAGTAAAAAACACGCAGGTAATTAAAACTGAAAGGCAAAAGCCGTATTTGCCAATTCACAATTAAGAGATTAAACTGTCTGTTGAATTTCCCACAAAGCTTCTAATTAACGAACCCAGAAAAAGAAAAAAATGGACGAAATGAATTAAAAAGTTACGTCGGCGAAATGGAAACGGCTAGAGCATAATATGCTTCTGATTATTGGATAATGAGAGTAACACATTTTTAATGCCCCTATTTCATGCATCTGTTGTCTTTTTTTTCCTCTTTTTCGGACCTCGGCAGAGCTGGATCATCCCGAAACTAATATGCTCATCGTTTCGTACAAAAATGCTCGGGCAAAAGTGCTGTACAAAAATGCTGTGCAAAAACGGACGGAAACGCAAAGGGAAACCGTTCTAATCCGCGTTTAAGCATTGCGAAATTGTGGCGTGAAGTTTCTGCAGCATGGGAAATGTTGATTCGTTGTCTTTTTCGTAATTATAAAGGTTTGTTAGTATTTTGGGGTAACCTTTTTTATTTGTTTGTGGTGTGTGTGGGTGTGTGTTTAGAACGTTCTTTGGGTCTGGGCCTCATAAAGACATGGAGTTGTCGGTACATGGCGCCTATATATATATATATATATATATATATATATATATATATATATATATATATATATATATATATATATATATATTTATATATGTGTGTGTGTGTGTGTATATATAATAAAAGGAGCCCATAAAAACGCCAAAACATAGAGAGAAAATACTATATTTCAGAGACTCTTCATGTAGATGAATGAGAAAAGTTACAGAAAAGGTGGTATTTATATCAAGAGATCCATCCACAGGTAAGCCTATTTCGGTCACTCCCACTGATAATCCTCCTATATAATATAGATATGTGTGTGCGTGTGTGTAGCAGGGACAATGGCATTTTTTAATTTACTTCTAGATTTCATCACTCCTTTTGGGGTACACACGGCTTTCCAAAGTCATGAATCCATCTCAGGATATTGCTTGTGAGTTTGAATCCTTACCACTTGAAGTTGGGCTTTTTTCATATGTTCTTCATAGCGGATTCAGTACTCTGTAGTGACAAGCTTAT
>NC_087213.1:61396469-61408969 GCF_015104395.2 Macrobrachium nipponense | reverse complement strand
CTATTTTTGATTTTTAAATGATGAGTTGAGTTGCTTACGAGGCTACGATACTTGTATTAAAAGATCCTGAATAGGATGCCAGCCAGAGCTCTCTCTCTCTCTCTCTCTCTCTCTCTCATAATAAAAGATCCTGAATATGATGTCGGTCTCTCTCTCTCTCTCTCTCTCTCTCTCTCTCTCTCTCTCTCTCTCATAATGAAAGATCTTGAATATGATGTCGGCCTCTTTCTCTCTCACTCTCTTAGTCATAATAAAAGATCCTGAATATGATGCCAGTCAGTGCTCTCTCTCTCTCTCTCTCTCTCTCTCTCTCTCTGTGAATTCGGGAGTAGAGTTGTTCCTGTTATTGGCAATATAAGTGCTTCCATTGTATTGGCAGCACTTGACAGTTGTAGCCTCTTTTAAGTGTTTGGATTGCATTCGGCTGTTTCGGTTGGGTTATTTTTTTTTCCTATTGTTGAATCACCTCCGCTCACTTTTGATACCTAGGCAGTGCGTATGTTTTTTTTTAGTTAGTCATGTTTTTTTTACGACGTAGTGTTTTTAAAGTTGGTAGTAATTCATTATTAAAGGGACTGATTGAATTTTTGTCAGATATATGAAGAAACACGTTTGTTAGTAAGTGGGGTTCATAGGTGTTAGTAAGTGTGGTTCATAGGTGTTAGTAAGTGTGGTTACCAGTACACCTGTGCCCATTAATGAATTCAGGAGTACCGGATATTAATTTCTGAATGTAATGAGTGAATTTAAGAGTGCCGTATGTTCGTTTTGAATAATGATGAATTATAAAAGCGGCATTTGGCAACTTTACTATCCTGCCTTTCTTGTATCCGTAGGTCTTAATGTACATGACAGCTTCTGTGTATAGTACTGCAGTATGTACCGTTATTTAGTCCACTTGGAAATACTTTAGTAATCACCTTACTTTCAGTTACTGTATTCTGGTCGTAAAATCATAACGTCTCTTAAGCCTTTCCGTTCCAGAATAAGGAAATGTCTTCTTTATTTCGTGAATCATTAACTATTATCTCTCTTAAGAGGCTGATATCTCATCACTGGAAAGAAGAAGGCCAATAATTCTCAGTTTTCTCCCAATGCCTTTTTTCTTTCCTGACTTTTCTTTCTTGACTTTCAGCTCATAGTATATGTGTACACATACATACATACATACATACATACATACATGCATGCACTCGTATGAGAGATAATGTAAATAGCGAAAGAGAATTTTACCTTGACTTTTTGACAGTTTAGATAAGTGAAAAATATGCATCAATATTCCTAAAGTAACCGAAGCCGAGCAGTAATTAAAACAGTTTATAATGAGACTTAAACTTTATGTTCTGAAAATGGATGGGAGTTCGTCTCCATTTTGGGGGAACGGGATTCTTCCAAAACTAAGTATTCTTAGTCAGGTTTGATTTTCGTTTTCAGTTTCTAGCTTATTATTTATGATATCGTTATAGTCTATTTATACTAGAAGACAGCAAGTGAAAGAAATAAAATAGCGGTTATAAAGGTCTTTACCACACGATCGTTGCAATTGTTCGACATCATTCATTAGACTGACCTCCATCATTCTCTGGTCGGCTAGACTTCGAAAGAGGTCTGAATCTGAATGAAAATGCTCTAACGAGATGAAGTAATAATGATGATATTAATAATGATATTAGCCCTTCCAGCATCATCTCCTAGCCCCTTCCCATCCCACATCTCACGGGCATCTAAGAAGCCTCCTCCTCCTCCTCCTCCTCCTCCTCCCCTCCTCCCGACGTCCGAGGGTCTCCCGAAGCCTTGTCGATAAAAGGGAAGGAAAGTCGGTCTCATATACCTTTCCAATCAAGGTCGTAACTTCCTCGAAAGAACCTTTGATCATTGTTATTATTAGGACTTTTTTTTATTTTTTATTTATCCTACTATATTTATTTTTTCTTTGCTCCATTACCTGGCTTGCCAAAATTGTTATTGATGGCAAGGGAGCCGACGGAGAGTTTTTTTTTTCTTCAAATAACTTATTTAATCGTAGCCGTCTTCAGGAGCCAAGGATGGTTTTCGGGGGAGGGTGTAGTCTGTTCCTCCTCCTCCTCCTCCTCCTACCTCCCCTCACCCCCTTCCTTCCCCCAACCCTTTCCTCAGACCAGCTGGTTACAGTAACGTCTCTGATTATGATCTAGTAGGTGAACCCGTAGATGACTTGTGGAGGAGTCTATAGAGGGGAAAAAACTGTGATGTAATGTGAAGTCGCTGTTACTAACCCCACCCCCCCACCCCCCCTCTCTCTCTCTCTCTCTCTCTCTCTCTCTCTCTCTCTCTCTCTGCAGGTTTTGGAACCATGCAACTACGAAGGCTTTTCTATTATTGATAAAAGCAATAGCATAGGAGAGACAAGAGAGTCCAAAAGCAGGAAAGTAGAAGAAAAAAAAAAGAAAGAAAGAAACGAAATGTTGCCAGTGACTCTCCGACTTTACATCTCATAAGTATCGGGAAACACGGAAGAAGGGAGAGAGTTCCATGTTACGTGAGGAAACCTCAGGAGTGGTCAGAATTGATAGCAGTATCTCTGGGCATTTGCTGTCGAGTCGTATAAAGTACGGGAAGGTCTAAAGTCTATAGCTGTAGTTAATGTTAGTAGTTTCTAATTGAATGTAAAAATTTGGTTATGGATCATGCAAAGTATGTTATTTTGTTTATTGTTTATACTTTTAATGTGTGTGTGTGTGCATGTATGTATGTATGTATGTATGTATGTGCCTGACCTGAACGCGCTTAAAGTATCCATACACAAAATTTGTATTCTATATTCCCGTTTCTATGTATACTTTTCAAAGCGAGCGCCTCGGTGGCGTGATCGGTATGGTTTTGGCCTGCCACCTCGGTGGCCTCAATTCTCGATTCTCGGGCATTCCACTTAGGTGTGAGAGATGTGTATTTCTGGTGATAGAAGTTCACCCTCGACGTGGTTCGGAAGTCACGTAAAGCCGTTGGTCCCGTTGCTGAATAACCTCTGGTTCCATGCAACGTAAAAACACCATACAAACTTTTCGAAGCATTTTATTTATGAAAATAATTATATATCCTCCGATCAGAATAAAAGTAAAAAAAGTAAAAGGTACTTGAGAAGCCCTGCAAAGAAAGGGATAGCCATAAATTCCGTATTCACTTAAAACTTTATAATGTGAACCGCGGAATGGCCTCTTCCCTCGAGGGGGAACAATAGGGCTAATTTCTTTATATCCCGAGGGGTACCATCTGCGCGATATTGCCGCCTCTCCCATTGCAAGTAAAGAAGAAACGATGTTATATCTATCAGTGCAATATTCCGTTCTTTGGAAACTTTGCCCCCCGAAAACCCATTGGCACGTCCAATATAAAAGCGGCGGAATCACTTTGTAGAGCGGTTATACATTTGGGCTGCATATCGCAAGCAATAATCCGTTGTTATTGGATCATTCATCACGGGAGAAATATGGCCCTATAGAGGACGCCCAGTGCTCCTCCTTATGAGATCCTGCGCCACCGCTGCTGCCCCTGCCGCCCATCCTTAGAGCCGTTGGCTGAGACCAAGAGCCTTCCCCGCCTTAGATGGCATAACGCTCGGCTTTGGCTCGCGTGGAGGCAGAACCATACTTTTGCTGAGAAATCGTTTTTGGTCTTGTACAGGGCGTCCATAAAGTCCCAGTACCATTACAAGTATTTATGTCTTGTAATGGTTCTGGGACTTTATGGACACCTTGTATATGACGCTTTGTTGATTCAAATTCATATGCATGCACGCTTATAAGCGATGGATATGATCTTAATTTTTCAGTGTGTGGTGTCTGAGCAGTTATTTTCATATGCGAGAATGTTTGAGAGAGTAAAGATTAATCTTTTCTTGACTGAAGCAGACCAGGCAAGCAGCTTTGGCTTGAACTCATTTACATATGTAATTAAAGGGTAATACCTTATTACCTTAGTTTTCCAACACCTTTTAGAGTAATGACAGTCGGACCGAGGCGAAGATGCAATGATTTTTCTCTTTATACCCTGGTATTAAATGTAACGTCCATTAATCAGAGCCAGTGGTTTATTACGCCAATTTATAACGTCTTCAGTAAGGCCTTACGATTTTAGTGTAAGGTAGGGTACGTAGCTATAAAAAAAAGGGGTTTATTTGCATAAGTTTTAATGCTGGGTGATTCATGACATCCGGGACGTTCTCGTTTTGGTCAACATGATGAACACGGACTTCCAATTTCGAAAATTGATAAGTTGGAACCATGACGTCACTCCCGAGTAATATATATTTTTTTTGCTTGCATATCTATCGGTGTATTACGTGCTTCGAGATTGTCCTGTCCAGGATAGACATATATATTGATTTCACTCGTGTATGAATTATTATTTAGATCTTATTCCTTTATGTGGATACGAGGTATTTTATAAAGTACATTCAAAAGAGACCAAGGTATAAATGTCTATTATGATATTTTGGTTGGTGGCTCCGATATGTGTGAAGGTGAAGAATGGTATTTTTCTGAAGAGCAGTGTTAAGCATACTAGTCAGTTTAATGAGAGAGAGAGAGAGAGAGAGAGAGAGAGAGAGAGAAACGCTATGGGCAAAGGGTAGCCCTTAAATGCGGGGCATTTCGAAGACTTACAACGCCAAAAGGCGCCCATTTCCTCACCGATTATTCCCATAAGGGGAGATAAGGGGCGATTGAGTCGCCCAAAAGGTGCTAATTTGGGTGGCCATTACATCACTATCCATCTCCCAAAACACGGCGATTTGCGATTTTTACACATCAGCGACTGCGGTAATCGAGACGGGGAGTACAACGTGAAGGGGGTGGGGAAATAAAAAAAAAAGCTAGCTCTTTCCAGCTCCCATTGATTGAACTTCTGAAAACCTGTATTTAGGACAGATGTCATCCGCCCTCAAGGGCCGCTCTTTTAGAGACAATCGAGTCGTTATGACTGTTATCAACCTGGATTTTAGTTTTTCTCATCTTTATTTGCGATGTTCGGGGGAACCTGTGTATCACGAGAGATGTCCGCGTTGATGGATCATTTTATTTTTCAGATGTAATGGCTATGGCAAAGGACATGATGTCTGTGATAAAGTATATAGTAATATCAATGGTCAAGGACATGATATCTGTGATAAAGTATATAATACCTGTGGTAAAGTACGAAATACATGTGACATAACTGCCCTCTTGATTTGTGGTTGGTCACTGACTCAAGACATTTCGGTGTTTTGTAACTTATTCTTTATTACTTTTATATAGTTTATTTTCATTGTTATTAATATAATTAACACATTTCATTAGCTATATCTCTCGTTGCATGTATTACATAATATCACTGGTTGTGAAAACTTAGATTAGTTTCAACCAAGATACATTAAAGATCCTTATTTTGGCTGAAGATAATCTATGTAGTATTATTATTCTCACATTAAACGTAAAAAAGAAAAAAAAATGGAAAATATAATTTTTGTGACGTCTTCTGTCAACTACATCCAAATAACGTTACGTAATCGATGTTATTTGGATGTAATTGATGCCATAGGACGTCAGTTGTAATTCATACAAATTTTAGATTTTTTGACGAATGGAGGATATTTCTCTTTCATTCTTTATCGTATGAAAGATAGTTGCCGGAGTCTTTTTTTTATATTATAAATGACATCATCCTGTCTTGCTGGAACCGTTAAGAAACGTGGCAGTTCGAGGTCTTTTCAAACCCGTAGTTTTTCTGAAAAAAAAGGAACATTTTTCAATATGAAATGTTCATATCAGACTTTGTAACCTGATGTCAATGGTCATTCAAAGCTGATGTTTTTTTTTTCTCGTTGCCTTCTGAAGGCTTGTCAACATTAAGCTAAATTGGCAAAAGAATATCCAATATTGTTGTTTTGCACTTTTTTCATATTTTGATAAATCTAGAGCAAATGTTACTGTGTTTTTAAATATGACCAACAAGGATTGTTGCATTATGCTGCTACGTTGGCTGCTTCTCGTGCTACTGTTTCAAGAACACATACACAAAACATGGAGATTGTTACTACTTTTGAAGTTCCCATGAGCGATGCTGCGAAAGCAGGTTCTACTGCAAGGGCTTCTTGCTGGATTTTCATCTTCTAAGAGAATCACTGGCGTTTCTACTTGGGGCGACCTGAGACCTGTCTACGATGCTCTCCTTGAGGGCTACCGGTGTCGATAACATAAATATGTTGATGTGTTCCCGTTTTTATTTTTCTCCGAATATTTGATAGTATAGTTATCTATACCGTGTCACATGAATGATGGGGCGACTAGAGTAAGATTTAAGCCTTTGTTTCTAACATTTTATCGTCGGCTTTCCATCAACGAGGAGCTCCTGTTGTTGCTACTGGTGTTGCTGTTGCTGCGTCGTGCTTTGTTATCACTTGAGTTTATTGCTTCTGATGGCGGTGGTGGTGTTCCTGCTGATGCTTGGGTAATAGGAGTCTCGCGTGTTGATGAACCAGATATTAGTCCCGTTTTCGTTCTGCCTCCTCCTGGCTACTGTAATCACGCTGCTTCTTTTGGACGATGAAAATGCTTTCTGTGATGAGTAGTTTTCTCGATCATGAGTAAGATCGAGCGAAAAAGGACTGTTGTAACAAGTTGCATTTTGTAATAAGAGCGAGGAACTAGTTCTTTAATTCATTCCTGGAAACCTTGCTATAAGATGCATTTTAGAAATAAGCGCAAGGCACTGGTCTTTGCTTTGTTCCTGGAAAGCTTGCTGGAATATGCATTTTAGAAATAAGAGCAAGCACTGGTCTTCTTGACACATTGCTATATGATGCATTTTAAGAAATAAGAGCAAGCACTGGTCTTTAATTTATTTCTGGAAAGCTTGTTATAAGATTCATTTTAGAAATATGAGCAAGCACTGGTCTTTAATTTATTCCTGGAAACCTTGCTGGAATATGCATTTTAGAAATAAGAGCAAGCACTGGTCTTTTAATTTAATCCTGGAGACCTTACACCTTGCTGTAAGATGCATTTTAGAAATAAGAGCAAGGCACTGGTCTAATTTATTCCGGGAAACCTTGCTGGAATATGCATTTTAGAAATAAGAGCAAGCACTGGTCTTTAATTTATTCCTGGAAAGCTTGCTGGAATATGCATCTTAGATGCAAGAACAAAGAACTAGTCTTCAACGTATCTCTGTAAAAAGGATAACCGAAATCTAGTTTATGAAATAATTAGCGGCAACTCCATTGTATTTAATATGTGCTTTGGACAGAAATGTAAGTGGAGACTTCCATACGAGATCTGGGCAATTAGCTTTTAAAAGACTTCGTGATCCATTAGTAAACTGCTAAGTGATATTTTAGATCGGAAACTCTCTCTCTCTCTCTCTCTCTCTCTCTCTCTCTCTCTCTCTCTCTCTCTCTCTCTCTGCAGATTTTTCTTGAAATTAGAAACACAAAGAGCGATGAAGGCGATCTCAAGGCTCGATAATGTCACAGATGATCTACATCACCGCCATGGAAAACTGCATATTAAGCGCCATTGCTCTCCTAATAGAGATAGAAAAAACATATAAATTATCGTGAAAATGGCACACACACCAGAGGTGTAATCAGCCGTGATATATGACCACTGATGACCGCCATTCAAGCAATATGCAACACTTAGCACCAGCATCCATCACGAGAGTTTTTGATTTATCTCCCGGCGTGATGCTTATCACTCCGGACTAATTTTCTCCAGTCTACTCTCGTAATGAGAGACGACTTTGCAGTCTTCTTTTGTTTACCGAGACGATTCGTCACTTAACCCAAATGGACGACGACTCTTTTGCCAGATTGGAGGGCATGGTCTCTTCTCTAGGCTTGTGAGTCGTTTCTCTTTTACCCAGATTCGTGAGTCCTAATGGCAGGCGAGGAAAGCCAAGATCATGACTGCATTAGTTTACATGCATTCCAGGAGGGACCTTCGATAATAACGAGGAAATCTTTCTGTATCAATCAAAATATATCTCTCTATCTGTCTATATGATGTATATATAGATATATATATGATATATTATATATATATATATATATATATATATATATATATATATATATATATATATATATATATTTGTATATATATCTGTTTGTGTGTTTGTACGTGTGAGTGGAAATGTGGTTGAGTCAATAATGTTACAAGATTTGAATAAAATTTGATCGCTTAAATCTTTGCCCAAACCTGCCAGACATAGAGAGAGAGAGAGAGAGAGAGAGAGAGAGAGAGAGAGAGAGAGAGAGAGAGAGTTTGGAAACCACTAACCAAGGACTATAGAGTATCGTCTGTTGACCTTGCCATCACCATCGACTTGAGAACTTTTTTTTTCGGCCATTCAATTGAACGCACTTTCTCTTGAATCCACAGACGAACGCCTTTCCCTGGGGGCTTCAAATGAACGTCTTTTCTCTTTAATCCAACTTTTCATGGTTTGCAAATAAACTCGCTTTAGTCCAGGCGTGGTACCCTTACGTATATGTCATTAAGATTCTCCTTGTCAGAAATCTTGTTGGGTTCGCTCCCCATAAGGCTTCCTTTTTAAGTTTAGTTTCAGTATCTGCACAAGCCGGAATGTGTATCCACATGCTTGTTTTCTCTTTAACTGTCACCGCTACCACCTCCCTAAAGATGGGACGGTAGCCTCGCTACCAAGGTATATAGAATATATACCTTGCTCGCTACCACCTCCCTAAAGATGGGACGGTAGCCTCGCTACCACCTCCCTAAAGATGGGACGGTAGCCTCGCTACCACCTCCCTAAAGATGGCACGATAGTCTCGCTACCACTTCATATGGAACAATCCCAAGGGGTCACTGACTTGAACTTCAAGCTTTCAAAGGACGTGGCACCCATTTGAAAGAGTAACAGGAGGTAACAGACAGGAAACACAGAACGAAGTGATCAGTCATTAGAAGAGGAAAAATAAAATCAACGATACAAATCAACAATACAAAGAACCTCTCAATTAGAACTGCGACTGAACAGCCATAAAGAAAATCAGAAAATCCAAATTTATTCATAACGCCATAAAGGTTTTGAATATTAAGCCAGTTCATATTTCGGCAGGATTAAGCTGATTAGAAGGTGTGTTAAGGTGATGATGCCTAGGACTCACTCACATGGATGGGTCAGTAATGGCGAACGCTTCGCTGTCTTGTCAAATATTTACATCGGACACTGTAATATGCATTAATGAGTATGTGTGTATGTATACTTATTTAATAGTGTACATGTGTGTGTGCCATTATGTGTTTATATATTTATATTTTATACATATATAATATATTATATATATATATATATAAATATATATAATATATATATAATATATATACAACATACAACATACGCACGTAAGTACTTTGGCCCTACGATTGCAATTAATGAGCGTTTTGATTTTTTCGTTTTGTGTAAAGAAATGCTTCCACTTTGCAGATAGTAAATTTTTAAGATACAGATAGTGTAAATGAAAAATAATATAATATTGAAAAATTAAGTAATCTGCGTATTTTTTAAACGACGAAAATTAGATTTGCATCATGTGGAAAGCTTTGTACAGAATATCTTGAGTATCAGTTTTATTGGATGATCGAAAGGGAACATAATCTCGTAAGCATAATATAAAAAAAAAAACACGGCGAGGCCATAATAAGATAATTTCCATATCCCAAATATAAAAAAAAAGAGCAACAACTTCATAGCTCGGTTCAGAATCACGGATAAGTAAAAAAAAAAAAAAAAAGTTAATAACATCAAGTGATAATTCTGTTTAAACTCGGCGTCTCCGCCTTCATCACTTCAAAGAGAGCCCCCCCAGTCGAGAGTGACTTGATGGATATCCATATTCATGAAGAAAATGCAATTTCTGAACCGACAAGAACTTCCGAGGGAAATCTTGTTTGCCTTCGTTCCGTTGCTCAAAAGATGGCGCTCGCTCCAAGTTGAAGCAACTTGTTATACTCCATGACTTGTGTTCGAGATATAGCATATATATATATATATATATATAGTATATATATATATATATATATATATATATATATGATATGATATACACACACACACACACACACACATATATATATATATATATATATATATATATATATATATATATATATATATATATATAGGTATAATATATATATATATCGGTCCTATATTTATTTACGTTTTCGCGCGGAAAGTCCAAAATGTACGAACTAAACTTTGTCTGTATACGCATTCTCGCACGTTTTATATCTACGAGAGAGAGAGAGAGAGAGAGAGAGAGAGAGAGGAGAGAGAGAGAGAGAGAGATTGCACTCTGTCCCACAAGAAAAACTGTTAATTATCAAACCTGGATATAACTGTGTAACAAATTAACCCATATTCTTTATAATTTTTTTTTCGTGCGTTCCCTAGCAGGTGATTTACAGAGTGAGATGAATGATAAAAAAAGATGAGGCTGGCAAGAGTTCCCAAGAGTCATATTTTGTCGGATTTAGGAAGCTGTAGCGAAGAATTAAAAAAAAAAAAAGTGAAATAGTGCGTATAAGGCCGTCTTCAGTCTCAGAAAGATGGAGTCTCTCTCTCTCCTCTCTCTCTCTCTCTCTCTCTCTCATAGAGGATAGGCTTTCCTTCATTCCGACCGAGCTTTTATGTCTTACTGTGACATTGCTGCTTGTAACAGACCGCCAGGGTTAGTTCTATGTTGTGGGAGAGACACTGCGAACAATTTATTTTTTATTTCATTTTTTTTGTAGAAAGATACGGTTTAGTATGAAAGAGTCTGTTTTATTACTGCATGAAATTGAAAAGATTTCGAGTCTGGAGGTTTACTGTTTTCCTCTTGAGCCAAAATGACAAAAAGAGTTGCCAAAAGGTAACGAAATCGTTACTATGGCTTCACTGAAGCAGCAGATTTTAAATGAAAGAGGAAGAATGTTGATAATTTTGAAGAAAACGCCGAGTTCATAATTAATGAAGGTTCTTGAAGAGAGATTAAAAGATAAAAACAAAAATTATGAAGCTTCGTCCAAGGGAGCTGGAAGTGTTACACAGAAACTACGTCCAGTTCCAGGTGGAAGAGTATAATTATATTTTATGTGACGAGATAAAGTGCCTTTGGAGACGCCTCGTTTTCAGTTGTATGAACCTTTGGACGTTTTGTAATTAGGGTCCCAGTCCTTATTGCTCGATTTGGTGCCACAGCGTCCTCAGAAAAGATTGCCTAACGCGCGAGAGAACCCAGGTTCTATCCCGGACGGGGATGGGCGTATGGGTGGGCAAACCCGCCCCCCACCCCCCCCTTAAAAACTCAAAAATTTTGTCTTTGTTGAATTAAACCGTGAATTAGGTAACTGATTGTCAGAGAGGTATGGTGGTTACTATTAGGGTTAGTGTGGGCATCCATCTAGCAACCTCAACCCACAAGCTTAACATATATATATATATATATATATATATATATATATATATATATATATATATATGATATACATTATACACTTGCAAAAGCATTCATAGTAGAATAACCCGTATTTATGCACTGGAGATATTATCTAGAAGTGTTCCAGTTGCGTGCAAGATGATGGTCCCCAGAGGGGCATAAAGTACCCGAAAGAATGCTGCCAAGCTATGAAATGAATCGTACCCTGTTATCTCAAGAACGTCTCCTAAGATGATCTCCCTGGGTGCTGCATGAATTGTTGTAACATTCAATTATACTTCTGGTTTTAATTAAGTTCCTCCTCATTTATTATCTGTAATGTTTTTTGGGGGGATGTGATGGAAGGGAAGTCGGGTTGATGTGTGTGTATATTATATATATATATATATATATATATATATATATATATATATATATATATATATATATATATATATATAGGTTATACAGGTATATTCGTTCAGGTGTAATATGAAGAATTTTTGTAGGTGAGAATATGTATATGGATCAATCTTACACACACGCACACACACATATAGATACACTTATATATACTTACATACACATATACACATAAAAATGTAGTTTGTGTGTACGTGTGGTGCAAATATTAGTTAGATCTGCCTATACACTTTTCTTTATGGCTGCATTATAGTGTTCATAAAGAAAATAAACTGAGAATTGTACGTGATTTTATCTAAAAAATGTAAAAATCTTCAATTTTTGATGAGTCGTTAACTATAGATAACAGTTTTGTGTGTTTTTGTTTTATGAATATTTGTAAGGGTACAGCCACACTGGGTACAAACATGTCCTAAACACACGCAGAGAACTTATCACCCAAACATAGCAAACAGGTTAAATACAAAGCAACGACTAGGTATTCCTAACTAATACTGCTTATGGTTTTCAAGCATTTTTCCGAAGACATGTTCCCAACTGCCTGTCGATGACGTACTTTCAGCCCGTTTTTAACTTGTATTCATTAAGTTCCCGACGTTCGTTGATGACATGTGGGGCGATTGTTATAATAATCTGA
>NC_087213.1:61368969-61391469 GCF_015104395.2 Macrobrachium nipponense | reverse complement strand
TTTTTTTCCCCCGCGTAATAATGTTATTATGTATTATGGTAGATCGTAAAAGAGTTTCAGTTTTCTGAGTAGATCTGGGAATCCAAAAGTCTGGCCACTCCTGCTGCAGTTTATCAACATTTTTCACCTTACGCACACACGCACACGCACAATGTGTCGTCAGCCATACAGTCTTTCCTCACTATCCTCTTTCCTGCTTCAAAACAAAACAAAAACTGTAAGTTAAAAAAAAAAGAAAAAGAAAAAAAAAAACTGCACCTGTCTTCTGTTGTCTTCCTACGCAAATGTAATCGTCTTGAGCTGACGCCAGTCCTCTGAGGACACGCCGAGACTCAGGTTTTACCTTCGTCTCGAAGACCGATCCATTTGGAACGGGGTTATAATCTTGCTCTCCTCCCCCAGTAATGCCATAAACCTTCTTAAGATCACGCGTGGTTGCTGTCATCTGTTAACATTCTTACAACGTTTTTGTGAACTCTACCATGAACGCATGACGTAAAGAAACTCTTCCTTTGTCCGGTGAACCGGCATTATTTCTGCATCCGTCGTTCTGGCGACAAATATCGCTGGCTACCCTTCACTGCATCTTTACGGGTATGCTATCCAAGCGTGGATTTCATGATTAATTATGCTTCATAGAAAGGGAACTGTGTATGTGTGTGTGTGTGTGTGTGTGCGTTTTTGTGTGATATGACGTCATCGAAAAGAGCAGGTTTCATTTTAACACAGACGGGGAATTCCCAAAGATACCATGCAGGAAAAGAGAAATAATTAGGTAAAGTAGAATAAAAAAACATGGTAAAAATTCAGCATATAACATTTATATGCTTTCAGATATTAAAGAGTAGATAGCCAGTTGAGATGTATATATATATATATATATATATATATATATATATTATATATATATATATATATATATATATATATAATGACAGATATATATGTATACATACAACACCCAAACCAATTATATGATATATGCGCGTACCCTGACCGGTATTCGAACCATTGCTATTATGGTTCGTAAATGGGTTTGATCTCGGTCAGGGTAGAGCCATTTTGTATACAATTAATTACCTTGCGTGAATATTAGTCCCAAAAGTTTAGAAAAAAAGACGCCATTGGCCTCTTTATGACGTAGCATTTAGACCCAAGACTCAATGCCTTAAAAAATATTCTGTAATATAAGAGATGGTCATGAAGAAGACATGACGTATTTTCCCAGAGGTCGGATCAATGAGCCTACATTTTCATACTCAGAATTCAGTGGTGTGAGAGGCTGGCCATTTGTTAGTAATTCTAAACACTTTAGCCTTATGTCATTATTCGAAGATTCTTTGTTACTATTAGAAACATTAAAATTAAGTCTACAGGTTTCATGTCTATATATATATATAATATATATTATTATATATATAATTATATTATATATATGTATTATTAGTATATAATGTATATAAATATATATATTATACTATAATATATATATATATATAGTATATTTTATAATTTAAACTTGCATATGATAACATGAAATGTTAGAAAAGTTATCGGATTAGTAATTTAGTGTATTTCAAATGTGATTTTGATGACGTTACATAAATTACGCGCGCGGGCGCACGCACACATATACATGCATACATACTACAATAACATATCATACATACAATACATACCATACATACATATACTATCATATAATAATATATAATCATATAATAATATATATATATATATATATACCATATACAAATAAGTACATATACACATATATACAATCTCATTTGCATATATTTTTACCACAGATATACTCACGTTCATTCATAGCTCAGACGGAAGGACGGACGGACGGATGGACAGAGAGACAGACCAGAAACCCCGCAATTTATATGTAAATTCGTTTGCATGATTCATGGCGCATCCGTGTATAGAGCTACGTATGAACAATTTGGATTCATGCTCTTGCACCATATGGATAATTTTGTCAGTATATATGCTTACGGAAATGACCAACCCGCGCTAATTTATATGTATGTTTGTAATACGGATTGGTATATACGTTTTGGGGAACTGTTTTGCTTACGTAATTTCTCGTGTCTGTGTCCATACGTTTCTAAATTTAAACTGGGAAAAATCTTATAACGTAATGCCTCTTGATTGGAAACAGATCGTTGTTAAAACATGTGCTCTCTCTCTCTCTCTCTCTCTCTCTCTCTCTCTCTCTCTCTCTCTCTCTTCGTACGTTTGTATATTTAAGCTGTGAAAAATCTTATAGCGTAATGCATACTGATTGAAAACAGACCGTTGTCGAAACACGTGTTCAGTGCTGCTGCTGCTGCTCTCTCTCTCTCTCTCTCTCTCTCTCTCTCTCTGTTCGTACATTTCTAGATTTACTCTTAGAAAAATCTTAAAGCGTTGCTTACTGACTGAAAGCACCAATCTTAGTCGAACCGTATGTTCATATTAGCTTCTCTCTCCCTCTCTCTCTCTCTCTCTCTCTCTCTCTCTCTCTCTCTCTCTCTCTCTCTCTCTCTTCTTCTTCTTCTTCTTCTTCTTCTTCTTCTTCTTCTTCTTCCACAAGGCACATCATATGGGCTTGAGTAATATGTCGCTAATTACTTGACAGGTGTTCTGGAAGACGGTAAAAAACGGTTAGGTATGAAAGCTGCTGAAGTTGAAAAACAACTAATAATAATAATAATAATAATAATAATAATAATTTAGATTTTATTAATTAACAATAAAGGCACTATTAATAATAATAATAATAATAATAATAATAATAATAATAATTAATAATAATAATACCGTTAATTATAAAAAACAAGATAATTTTAAAATAGGACACTAATGATGAAAATAAGATAAGTTAACAAGGGCATTAATGATAAAAATGATATAGTAAATTTAAACCAGTAATGAATAATGAAAACAAGACCAGTTAACAATAAGAACACTAGCGACATTAATATCAATAACGCCCACCCAAGGAGCAAGCCGTCCCCCCTCCCCCCCTCCTCCCCCTCCTCCCCCCCTCCCCCCCCTCCCCCTCCTCCCCCCTCCTCCCCCTCCTCCCCCTCTCCATCCCGGAAGGCGAATTTCATTACAGCGATATGCGCTGTAGTATCGTGGCAACGAGATTAGACAACAATCATAATATATTCCAAGACACTCGCAGCTTGCTGCACCGTGAATACTCGTTCAGGGTTTAATGGCTAATCAGGCTCTAATTATCGATGAATAGGATATGCTAATTATTTTGCGGGTCATAATTGCGGGGAGCGATCGCTGATGCCAAGTTTTGCCAAGGGGGTGAATGAACGGCGAGGAAAAAATATATATATATAAGCTAGTTTTCGGTGAATAAATAAAGAAGGTTTTTTTATGGAAATAGGTAAATAAAGTCTCTCTCTCTCTCTCTCTCTCTCTCACACACAGGTGGTGATGAACTGGGAGAAAAAAAAATATGAACTAGTTTTTGGAGGATAAATGGAAAAAAGGTTTTTATTTAAATGGAAATAGTTAATAATCTATCTCTCTCTCTCTCTCTCTCTCTCTCTCTCTCTCTCTCTCTCTCTCGTAGTAGCCATCTTGCTTGGTGAGACGTACCCGCGTGAAGTCAGATTAATCAACAGATATCACAAGTTTAACATACGACTAGAATTTGAGAAATATCTAGAAGTGTTCGTGAACTATCGGTGATAAGATTAGTGTGAAAATAGTAGGATAAAGCGTCTTCTAAGTTAGTTTATCAAGTGTAATACTGTAAATCAGAACAAGATGGCAGTAAGTTCCAACTGCGGGAAGAAGTGGCGTAATTTAGCTTGCTTGGCGGATTCGCAATACGATGAGGTAGCAGGAAGGGAACTGGCATTTCTCATCTATGAAATCAGCAACAGTCCTAACCAAAAAGATACAAAAGCATTCATAGATATATTAGAAGGATATAATCCTTCAAACTGGAACAAATCTAATGAAAACATCTTGAAAATAATTGAAGAAGTTCCAAATAAAATCCAAGTGGTCAAGAGACTCATAAAGAAAATATACATAAACCAACATATTCCGACAAAGAAAATGAATAAGGTGAATCTTGTGAATATCCTAATTGATGCATTAGGAAAAAGAATGCCAAAAGCATGCAAACTGTGTAAGGTTTGGTATAGCATAGTCAATCCACAAAACCTAATCAGAAAATGTGCTGCATGCAACATTCCGACCCATCCACAGTGTGCTGAGGTAATGCAAGATTTGAGAAAAGATACAAGAATTTTTTGTTCAACATGTCTATCATGGATAGACAATGTTATTAAATCAAGATTGAATGTACAAATAGTTGAGGATGAAGAAGAAGAGGAAGAGGAAGAAGAAGAAGAAGAAGAAGAAGAAGAAGAAGAAGAGGAAAACGGAAGAGAAGTAAACAAAAATGAAATGACAGAAAAAATAAGAAAACAAGAACAAGATAAAAGTATGGATGCAGAGATACTCATTGATACTACATATGAGGCAATAAAGCAGCATGCCTACGAAGAAATAAATTACGATATGACAACAGAAAAGCAAATCCTGAAGAGGCTCTACCCAGATCTACACAATGACGGGAAAGAGGAAAAAATAGACAAGAAAGACAAAATCTGCAACCTTTTGAAAAGAGGGAATTGCAGATTTGGAGAAAGATGTTACTACAAACATCCTAAGGTATGTCACAACTATGAAATATATGGTAAATGTGCATACCTAGATGGCTATGGGGATGATTGCAGAGATCTGCATCCAAAAATATACAAAACCTTAAAGAAGGAAAAGGATGTTAAGTTCGACAAAAAATGCAAATATATGCACCCTGTAGCCATGAATCATAATCAAATAAATAACCAACCAAGTAATAAAATCCAAAATAAGAAAGAAACAAATAAAGAGAGAAATCAAGAATATCAGGTAAAAGAGAAAAGCAAACCACCAATGAGATATGCAGAGGTGTCAGCAAAAAATTTCAAAGCATCAGCTCCGAAATTCTACTCAAGAGATAATAACTGTATTTATTATGCAAGAGGATATTGCAGAAACGGAGAAAATTGCAGATTCAGACACAAAATGAATAATTATGATGAAGGAAGATCAAATATTATGGAAACAAAAGTTGGATTTTTTAATGTCAGAATTTCTTTATGGAAATGAAAAAAAGAACAACATACCAGAACAGGAAAGAGACATGGGAAAACCCTTATTACTACCATTATTAAATGAAGGAGAAAACACGTAAACCATCATAGTGATGAATGCGCAGGGTTTACTCAGGGTTTAGTTACGAGTAACTCAAAAGAAAAATAGAGTACTTAGAAGAACTAACCCAAATTGAAAAGAAAATAGATATAATGAATATAAGTGAAACCTGGTATTCCCAAGAGACTGGGAATGATGATCAAATAAAAGGGTTCCAAACTTATAGATCAGATAGAAAAAATAGGAATCAAGGGGAACCGCAATATAGGGAAAGTACAAAAAACAACGAAACAATATATGAGAAATATAGTAACTCAGAATGTGAACTAATAGCGGTAGAATTTGAATCTGAAAAATTAATGAACATAGTAATATATAGACCTCCTAATACTAAAGAGTTTGACTTAATAATTGAAAAATTGGATGATATATGTAGAAATCACAAGGACTGGACTATTCTCCTATCTGGTGACTTCAAACTTTCCTTTCGTAGAATGGAAAGAACGAATAGGAGATTGTGGTTGTACTTATACATATAAAAAAGAGAGTAATAGTAGTGCAGAAGATAAGAGGCAATTTGAAAAGCTATTAGATATGCTACTAGAATACAACATTCAACAAATAAATCACCTGCCAACAAGAAAGGAAAATACTTTAGACCTAGTATTTGTGAACGAGATGAATTATGTTAAAGAAATAATAGTTTATAATGCGAGTATTTCAGACCATAATGTCATAAAATTAACATTTCAATTCCACAAAGCAAGTGAAAACAGAGATAAGCAAGGAATGAAAAAATGGGAAGGATATGGAAAAATACAACTTCTACAGTAAAAAATATAAAATGGTCAGAAATAAATGAAGAATTAAACAAAGATTGGGATAACTATTCGTAAGTGATGACATAAGGGTAAATACGGAGATATTATATAAAATATTGGAGAAATAGTGAATAAATATACCGAAGAAGAAAAGTAAACATCATTCATGCATACCAAGAGACAGAAGGATCTTGTTCCAGAAAATCAGAAGGGGAAAAAAGGTCTTGCAAAAGAAAAAAATGCATGGAAAGTTATAGAACTAAAAAGTAAGATAGAAATGCAGAACAAAAGATTATACAATCAAAAGAAAATGAAAAACGGGACTTGGAAGAAAAACCCTATTAAATATCAAGCAAAACCCCAAACTATTATACTCATATGCGAAGAAGATGAATAAAAGAAGAATAGAAATAGGCCCTCTGAGAATTGAAGGGAGATTAACGAATGAAAAAAGGAAATTTGCAACATACTGGCAGAACGATATAAGAGAGAATTCACCCCTAGAATAAATTGAAAGATAATGATATAGAAATAACCCCTAGAATAGATCATAAGATAATGAGATAGAAGTAAGGGACGAAAATAGTGAATATTTAGCTGACATAGAAATTAATGAAGCTGATATTGTGCAGGCAATTAATGAAATTAAAAATGGAGCTGCTGCAGGGCCGGATGGAGTCCCTGCTATTTTGTTAAAGAAAGTAGTTCATTCTATCGCAAAGCCACTTGTAATATTATTAAGACAAAGTGTAGATACAGGCAAGATTTATGATGAGCACAAATACATATATCACCCCTACTTTCAAAAGTGGATCAAGACTAGAGGCAAGTAATTATAGGCCTGTGAGTCTAACATCACATATTATGAAAGTGTATGAAAGGGTAATGAAGAAAAATATTATGAAACATTTAATAAAAAATAATTTGTTTAATATAGGACAACACGGTTTTCGTACCCGGAAAAAGTACACAAACCCAACTGTTAGTCCACCGTGAGAAATATTCCAAAAATATGAAAAGCGGAAATTGAAAACAGATGTGGTTTATCTAGACTTTGCAAAAGCTTTTGACAAAGTAGACCATAATATATTAGCAAAGAAAATTAGAAAACACAATATCGTAGATAAAGTAGGAAGATGGTTAAAAGAATTTTTACACAACAGAAAACAGATAGTTATTGCAAACGATGAGAAATCGGATGAAACCAAGGTAATATCCGGTGTGCCACAAGGTACGGTGCTAGCTGCAATATTGTTTGTTATTATGATTGAAGACATAGACAGTAATGTTAAGGATTCTGTAGTGAGTAGTTTCGCTGATGACACAAGAATAAGTAGAGAAATTACTTGTGATGAAGATAGGAACGCTCTACAAAGAGACCTTAACAAAGTATATGTTGGGCAGAGGAAAATAGGATGGTATTTAACTCTGATAAATTTGAATCAATAAATTATGGAGACAGAGAAGGAAAGCTATATGCATATAGGGGACCTAATAATGAGACAATCACAAAATAAGGAACGCAGTTAAAGACCTTTGTGTGATGATGAATAGGGAACATGTTATGCAACTGATCAAATAGCAATTCTTTTGGCAAAATGTAAAGCAAAAATGGGAATGTTGTTACGGCACTTCAAAACAAGAAAAGCTGAACACATGATTATGCTTTATAAAACATATGTTCGTAGTCCACTTGAATATTGCAATATGATATGGTACCCACACTATCAAAAGGATATTGCACAAATAGAGAGTGTACAAAGGTCCTCTACAGCTAGAATAGAAGAAGTTAAGGACCTAAACTACTGGGAAAGACTACAATCCTTAAAATTATATAGTCTAGAAAGGAGAAGAGAACGCTACATGATAATTCAGGCATGGAAACAGATAGAAGGAATAACAGAAAATATCATGGAACTAAAAATATCAGAAAGAGCAAGCAGAGGTAGATTAATAGTGCCCAAAACTATACCAGGAAAAATAAGGAAAGCACACAGGACATTAATCCACTACGCACCAGCATCGAGAATGCAGCGTCTATTCAATGCGTTGCCAGCTCATCTGAGGAATATATCAGGAGTGAGCGTAGATGTGTTTAAGAATAAGCTCGACAAATATCTAAACTGCATCCCAGACCATCCAAGATTGGAAGATGCAAAATATACCGGAAGATGTACTAGCAACTCTCTGGTCTTCTGTATGACATTAAGGGCGGCCTCACACTGAGTGACCTGGGGCAACCCGAACGGACTGTAAGGTCTGTAAGGTAAGGTCTCTCTCTCTCAAACGGGGTGAATGAACGGGAAAAAATTATAAATTAGTTTTTAGAGTAAATGAAAAAAGTTATTTTAATGGTAGTAGATAAATAAAGTCTCTCTCTCTCTCTCTCTCTCTCTCTCTCTCTCTCTCTCATCTTCCTCTATATTCTCTCTTCCCCCTCTCTCCTCCCTATCCTATCTCTCTCTTCTCTCAAAGGGGAGAACGAATTGGGAGAAAAAATATAAATAAATTTTTAAAGAGTTAATGAAAAAATGTTTTTTGTGTGGAATTAGGTAAATAAAGTCTCTCTCTCTCATCTCTTCTCTCTATCTCTCTCTCTCGTCAATCTCATCAAACCTTCTCTCTCTCTCTCTCTCTCTCTAGGGATGAATGAACTGGGAGAATAGGAAAAATAATGTAGGCTAGTTTTGGGGGGAATAAATAAAAAAAGTTTTTTTCAATGGAATTAGGTAAATGCGCTCTCTCTCTCTCTTTCTCTCTCTCTCTCCTCTCTCTCTCTCTCTCTCTCTCTCTGGTTTTGAATTTATGTAATGTGTTTGACAATCATTATTCCGAGTTTATTTTTTCCTCATTACCCTTTTAATGGTGGGGAGCCGAGACTTCCTTCTTAATTCTCTCGGCTAAATTAAAACCACACATTATATATTAATATATATATATATATATATATATATATATATATATATATATATATATATGCATAAATAAATATGTATATTTATATATATATATATATATATATATATATATATATATATATATATATATCTATATATAGATATTAGAGAGAGAGAGAGAGGAGGAGAGAGAGAGAGAGAAATAGAGAGATAGAGAGAGAGAGGGAGAGAGAGAGAAGAGAGAGAGAGGCTTTATATATAATATATATATATATTATATATATATATATATATATATACATATATATATATTATATATATATATATATATATTATATATATATATATATATATATATAAATTTGGTTTGATATCGGAGAGGAAGGAGGAGAGGAGAGGAGAGAGAGAGACGAGAGTGAGACGAGAGGAGAGGAGAGAGAGAGAGAGAGACTTTATTCATATTTTTATTGTGATTATTAGGGGGTGTTTAAAAAACTTTCATCTCTCTTCGTTGTCTCATGGGTGGGATATTTTTTGGCTTAACTGACAAGACGGTGGGCATCACTTTTTGTCGGTAATAAGGTCTAATAGATTTATTTTGTTTTTCTTTTTTTAGATTCGAGCCACTCGAGGTTTTTGCCTCAAACTGATCTGATAGTTGTCACTTTTTATTGTGGGGATGTTTGGGGCGGGCAACTTTATTTGTTCGTGTTGCTGTCTTTGGTTAATTTGTTTATATTTTGGTAAATGAGCGACCTCATTGCTCTGGTACATTTATTTTTTCTTTAGTAAATTTACGAACTCATTGCTCTATATATCTGCTTACATTGAAGGTCATATTTACCCCTATTACGCGAGAATCAATTTTTTATCATATCCTGTATCAAACGAATAGATATTTACTCGAAGTAATCATGGAAAAAAACTCAAGGCATACCGCTGAATACAGTTTTTGAACCTTGAACGATGAAGTTAAAAATTATGAGTATGTAAACTAGCGTTGGAACGACCATGTTCATCGACGAAGTTGTAAAATCTATCACGAAACTAAATCAAAGGGATGATATACTCTGATATATTATTCCAACTGTCTGGTAGTTTAAAGAACATTCAGTAAGAGGCATTGCCGGCAAGACCAACCGAGGATGAATCGTCACGCCAGAAATCTAAAGACCCTAGATATCGATTGGCATGACATCGTGAAGGGAAGTCGTCATTTTAGTGTTCCTTTTATCTGAAAATGCCGTTTTCGGTAGGACAAGTAAGTGTTAGATCATGGACGAATTGTGAGCATAAAACAAAAGGTTAGAAATAGCTCTAAGGATGGGATGACTTGGTGCTCAGTCCTAGTAATGCATAGAATATGTGAATATTCGAGGATTTTAAAGTTGAATGTCGCTGTTGCTTTGCGAAATATGCTCAGGATGCGAAATATGGTATTTATTATATATATCTTCCATTGAAGGGCTCTCGTAATGCAATGCTGTATGACAAATGACCGCAGCCAGCGTTACAATGTAACATCATGGCCAATGAATATTCATTGATTCTGTATACGCATCTATTTTCTGTTCCTAAATTGCATGCAGGCACCCTGTTAGCTCAAGGGATGGGGTAAGCTATAGGTTACCCGGTTTCTTAGGTCATCTCGTATAAAACGAGAATGTTGATGCATTGCTCAAGAACATTTGAAGTTTATGGATGTCTTTAATTGTTCTTGAATTAGCAAGTACTAGATCAAAAAGTCTTACACAGATTTTTAGGTTTGTTTTCGTAAGGATATTATAAAAGAAACATGGTCTTCTAGCGGCCTTTTTTCTCTCTCTCCAGCAAGGTAAAAAAATTGTATTGAAACATTTTTGATTGAGCTTTTTCCCGTCTTTGTTTTCTTGCCTTTGTTTGCATGCGCTCGGTAACAGCCTTCATGCTCCCTTGAATCGATTTGAAATGTGTGTGTGTGTGGAGAGAGAGAGAGAGAGAGAGAGAGAGAGAGAGAGAGAGAAATTTCAATACTTCTGAGTACTTACATGAGAGCGAAATATTTACAGATTTCAAGTGCTTGCAAAAGAGAGATATTTTGTGCTTTTGTGAAAACGAGAGAGAGAGAGAGAGAGAGAGAGAGAGAGAGAGAGAGAGAGAGAGAGAGGGGGGGGGAAGGAAGGTAAAGAAAAATTTAAGCCTTCCCTAATTTCATGGTTCGAACCACGCAATTGCTTTCACCTCGCAGGATTTGACGTGCGAAGTCACCGCCGATCAGATTATCGTGCAATTTGCAAGCACGCGCTGTTTCTCATTTCCACGTCTTCGAGGATCAGGTCGAAGATGTTGCCCGGTTCAGGCCCTTAATAAGATCATTTCTGGTTCGCTCGTTGCAATTATCTCAGGAGGGAATGACTGGGAGATGGATGTGTGGCTTGGCAGTACGTTATCTTCATGGGGTATGTCTTATCTGCCTTTATCTTTTCGAGGTATATCTTATCTCCCGTAATCCTACTGGGGCATATCTTATCTCCCGTAATCCTACTGGGTCATATCTTAACTCCCGTAATCCTACTGGGACATATCTTATCTCTCGTAATCCTACTGGGTCATATCTTAACTCCCGTAATCCTACTGGGGCATATCTTATCTCCCGTAATCCTACTGGGGCATATTTTATCTCCTGTAATCCTACTGGGGCATATCTTATCTCCCGTAATCCTACTGGGGCATATCTTATCGCCCGTAATTCTACTGGGTCATATCTTATCTCCCGTAATCCTACTGGGTCATATCTTATCTCCCGTAATCCTACTGGGGCATATCTTATCTCCCGTAATCCTACTGGGGCATATCTTATCTCCCGTAATCCTAACGGGAGATAAGATATGCCCCAGTAGGGACAATTAGATAGGAAAATCCACTGGTAGAGTGATGGTAGAGTTATGGTAGATGATGGCGAAGAGAAGGTAGAAGTGTGGTATGAACAAATTGCAGCCATAGCAATTTGAAAAACGAGACCAAACACAGGCAGCAAGTTGCCAAAACAAATTTGTAATGACTACAGTGAAAAATCTGAAATTTGACACTTCAAGTGGGTGGTTACGATAGGTTAGAACAACCAATCAAATTCACACAGGGTGGCACCGGAAATAGGAAAAGCCACTCAAGAAGAAGTAGGGTGTATCCTAGTTGAAGTTAAGGAAGAACTAAAATGTAGAAGTTAGGTTGAGACTTCACCGGAAGTCTCAGGAAAGTTCAGTTAAGAACGAAGCCTTATACGGGGAGGTTGTGTCGGTGAACTCTCTGTTCCCTGTGAATTTTTGTGTAGTGTATTAACTGTGAAACTTGTGTTCATTAATAAGAATTAAGATAAACTAAGTGGTGTTTAACTTGCCAGAGTCCCAGTACCCTAGAAACTCCTGAGAGACTGGATAATGAAAGGAAACGATTTGATATGATTTCATGAATCTACAATGTTTCTAAGAAAAGAAAAACTCAACCACAAGCAGTATAGATGAAGGTTATCCCATCTAACAAATATTAACATTAACAAATACAACCAAGGTTACCGAAGAAAAGACTGACTAATAATAAAGGGAAGAGGAGAGAGAAAGAGAATTAAAGGAAAGTTGCAACATTATCACCCGTAATCCTACTGGGTCATATCTTATCGCCCGTAATCCTACTGGGACATATCTTATCTCCTGTAATCCTACTGGGTCATTAATCCCTAATCCTCCCGGGTAAATCCTACTGGGTCCATATCTTTATCCTCCCTTAATCTTACTGAATCTATGGGTCATATCTTATCTCTCCGTAATCCTAACTGGGTCATACTTATCCCCTAATTCCCGGGGTCATATCTTATTCCCTAATCCACTGGTCATATCTTATTCCGGTAATCCCACTGGGTCATATCTTATCTCCCGTAATCCTACTGGGTTCATATCATTCCTCCCGTAATCTTATGGGTTCATAATTTATTCCGTAATGGGTCCTACTGGGTCATATCTTAATCTCGTAATCCTTTGGGTCATATCTTATCTCTTTAATCTACTGTCAATTCTTATCTCCCAGTACTAATTGGGGGTTATTATCTTACCTCTGGTCATCGTTAAATCCCCTGTACCTTGGGTCATATCTTATCTCCCGTAATCCTAATGGGGTATATCTTATCCCCTGTAATCCTACTGGGTCATATGTTATCCCCTGTAATCCTACTGGGTCATATCTTATCCTCTGTGATCCTACTGGGTCATATCTTATCTCCCATAATCCTACTATCTCCTGTAATCCTACTGTGGCATATCTTATCTCCCGTAATCCTACTGTGTCATATCTTATCTCACGTAATCCTACTGGGTCCTATCTTATCTCCCGTAATCCTACTGGGTCATATCTTATCTCCCGTTATCCTAATGGGGTATATCATATCCCCTGTAACTCCTACTGGGTTCATAGACTATCCCCTGTTTCCTACCTGGGTCATATCTTATCTCCATAAGCCTACATCTCCCGATCTACTGTCATATCTTATCTCCCGTAATCCTACTGGTCATATCGTTATCTCCCGTAATCCTACTGTGGGTCTTCTAATCTTCACGTAATCCTTACTGGTCTGATCTTATCTCCCGTAATCCTACTGGTCCATATCTTATCTCCCGTATCCTAATGGGTATAATCCTTATCCCTGTAATTCCTACTGGGTCCGATATCTTATCCCCTGTTAATCCTACCTGGGTCATATCTTATCTCCCTAATCAGAACCTATCTCCCGTTATCCTACTGGGTTCCATATCTTATCTCCCGTAATCCTTCTGGTCATATCGTAATCTCCCGTATCGTCTCTGGGTCCATATCTTATCTCCCATATCCCTTAACTGGGTCTATCTTATCTCCTGGGTAATCCTACTGGGGCATACTTATCTCCCTGTAATCCTACTGGGGCATATCTTATCTCCTGTAATCCTACTGGGTCATATCTTATCTCCCGTAATCCTACTGGGGCATATCTTATCTCCTTTAATCCTACTGGGGCATATCTTATCTCCCGTAATCCTACTGGGGCATATCTTATCTCCTGTAATCCTACTGGGGCATATTTTATCTCCCGTAATCCTACTGGGTCATATCTTATCTCCCGTAATCCTACTGGGTCATATCTTATCTCCCGTAATCCTACTGGGTCATATCTTAATCTCCCGGTAATGGGCCTTTTTATCTTCCCATAATCCTTTATGCTCACCCGTAATCCTATGGGGTCCAATTTAATCTTACCCGTAATCTATTGGGGGTCATATCTTATCTCCCGTAATCCTATGGGGTCATATCTTATCTCCCGTAATCCTACTGGGGTATATCTTATCCCCTGTAATCCTACTGGGTCATATCTTATCCCCTGTAATCCTACTGGGTCATATCTTATCCTTGGGTTATCCCTAACCCCTGTCCAATATCTTTATCCCCTGTAATCCTATGGGTCATATCTTATCCCTCCGTAATCTACTGGGTCATATCTATCTCCCCGTAATCCTACTCTACTGGGGGGGGGGGGGGGGGAGGTCATATCTTATCTCCGGCGTAATCCTAATGGGGTAATATCTTATTTTTTTTTCCCTTAATCCTACTGGGTCAAATATCGGGTTTTATCCCTCCCGGGGTAAGCCCCTAATGGGGTATATCTTCATTTCCCTGGTAAATCCTACTATCATATCTTATGTAATCCTACTGGGTCATATCTTATCCTCTGTGATCCTACTGGGTCATATCTTATCTCCCATAATCCTACTATCTCCTGTAATCCTACTGGGTCATATCTTATCTCCCGTAATCCTTCTGGGGCATATATTATCCCGTAATCCTACTGTGTCATATCTTATCTCGCTTAATCCTACTGTGGCATATGTTATCGCCCGTAATCCTACTGTGGCATATCTTCTCTCCCGTAATCTTACTGTGGCATATCTTATCTCCCGTAATCCTACTGTGGCATATCTTATCTCCCGTAATCCTACTGTGGCATATCATATTGCCCTTAATCCTACTGTGGCATATCTTATCTCCCGTAATCCTACTATGGCATATATTGTCCCGTAATCCAACTGTGGCATATCTTATCTCCCGTAATCCTACTGTGGGATATCTTATCCCGTAATCCTACTGGGTCATATCATATCTCCCGTAATCCTTCTGGGGCATATCTTATCTCTCGTAATCCTACTGGGGCATATATTATCCTGTAATCCTACTGTGGCATATCTTATCTCCCGTAATCCTACTGGGTCATATCTTATCGCCCGTAATGCTGCTGGGGTATATCTTATCTCCAGTAATCCTACTATGGTATATTTTACCTCCTGTATTTCTGCTGGGGTATTTCTTATCTCCATTTTCTTAATAGGGTATATCTTATCTCCCTTTACCTTCCTGGGGTATATCTTATCTTCCTTTATCTTATCGAAATAAATCTTATCTCCCAAAGATAATGATAAATATCTTCTTATCTTATATGTTTAATAATAAAAATTTTACTACCTTATATGGCGGATAGACAAGTTATCTCAAAGTAATTTCATCTTTGTTGATAAATCTTGTTTCTGAGGAAAGATTCTTATCTCCCAGATTTAATACAAAAGAAATTCATTTTTATTTTTTCTAGCACCCAAAGAAAGCCACCTTATCTGACATGTATGTATATTCTGTGTTAAGCCGTTGCATTTTATCTGGCAGATGGATGATTCCCTGGAATGAATCAGTCTTATCTTAAAAGTTAATTCAAACGAAGGTATATCACTCCACAATTAACGCCACGTAAATTAACCTCCATCGCATGTTCGTGAATATTATCTCGCATGTATGATTTATCTTTGACGATTCCATCTTATCTTTGAAGAAGTGGTTCATCTCTCAAGAAAAAAAATGTAAATTTCACAGGGTTATCCCCTCTCTGCAGATTGCAAAGCATTTAATTGCTGTTCGGGTGACTGACCTCCCAAAGAGAAATTACAGCTATTTTATAGACCAAGCTGTCGTCGATTAAGAACTTGGGTTTGCGTCTCCTTGTTTTTAGACCAAGCTTTCGTCGATTTTATAAAAGGATTTTGGATGCGTCTCCTTGTTTTTAAATCATTTTGGAAGCTTCACTTCTTTCTTTTACCTTATATGTTTGAACAGTGATTGCTTTGTCAGGCCTCACTGTATCCCACTGCCGCTCGCACTAAATTAGTCAGTATTATTGCAGGTTTCAATAACGTTGGGTTCCAGTTTATAAGGAAATGACGTTATCCATCTTTCTAACCGTCCCCATTTATCCAGATTGAGGCCGGTATGATGGACGCCGTAGAGCCCGGGGGGTGTTGGGGGGGGGGGGGGGGGGGGGTGGGGGGGGGGGGGGGGGTGGGGGGGGTGTTGCAACTCATTCACGCCCTCGCTTTCTGTATGGTGTACCATTTGAGTTCCAAGGCGAAGCCCAGAAATCAAGTGTTATGTATAATTTCACTCGCTCACACACACACACACACAAATGGTCGTAAGCATTTGTGTGCGTGTGTTCCGTAATTTTCCAAGACTCCAGGCATAGCTTTACGATATAATGTCGGCACTTGTAAGAAAAAAAAAGGGAAAAAAATCTGAAATTACTCACATTTTTATTTCTTAGAGCAGCGTGTTCCCTTGCATTCCCTCGATCTATTTCAGTTCGTAAATGACCCTTTAAAGACGAGGAGTAAATGAAGAGTCATGCGTGCTGACAGTGCGGTGCAGAAAATTGAGTTTAATTTTGCGCAATTACTCGCGAGGTTTCTTGTTCCAGCGACTTTTGATGGATTCCCGCAAAACAGGGGAACCTGTTTTTTCGGAAAGCGGGTGGGAGTGGTTTTGGGATGAGGGTCTTTGATTTATTTGTCTCTTCTCGTTATTTTTTTTCTTTCGCTTTTTTATTTTTTGTCTCCTCTGGAAGTGTGAGTGTGGGGGGGGGGGGGGGGGGGGGGGGGGGGGGGGGGGGGGATGGGGGATGTTGGTAAGACGCCAGAACTTTCTTCGAATTTGCTCTTGCATGCGATGGCAGGTCAACAAATCACTGGGAGAAGCAGCTGTCTGGCAGAGTAACTCAAAATGAAAAAGTGGTTTCGTGTAATTGCATCTCATTTGCCGTCAGAACGACCTTATTTTTGAGCAGTTCGGGTGTTGCGTCATGCAAAGATGTTTTCCAGTACTTTATAATGAGAAAAGACTTGTATATGCTGCGTAAACAGGCAATGAATTGTCAAATTAAGCTCAGATAAAATCATTTCTATCTTAGCTTAATTTGACAAAATCATTTCAGCGCCTCAGTGGCGTGATCAGTATGGTGTTGGCCTGCCACCACGATGGCCGCAATTCGATTCTCGGGCATGCTACTTAGGGGTTAGAGAAGGGTATTTCTGGTGACAGACGTTCACTCTCGACGTGGTTCAGAAGTCACGTAAAGCCGTTGGTCCCGTTGCTGAATAACCACTGGTTCCATGCAACGTAAAAACACAATACAAACAAACGATAAAATCATTTCATCAGATACACTTTAGAGAGGCTAGAGAGGCAGAAGTCTGGGTACCCAAATACCCCAAGAGGTGACTTGAAGGGTCATCATCGAAGTTTGGCTCCATGGGATAAGACAGGTTGAAATATACCCTAGCATAGCGTTAAAGTGATGTGACCTTTCCCTGGCCTCGGAAAGAATCGTGGGGCACCGTGAGATTTTTCCACTCGGGTCTCACGCCCACTCTTCTCCAGCCTATATAAAAGGAGGGACTAAAAGTCTGTCCGAAAGGACCCCTTGATGTCCGTTCCAGGAGAGTTGGAGTCCTTTTAGACGAAGAAGAAGAAGTCCTAACTCTTTCTGAAAAGTTGTGGGAGAGGTTTCCCCACTCTGATTTTTGGTAGGAAATTTTTATTATCTAATGGGTGCAGCTTGTTCTTCGTCCTAGTCCTCATGTTCTTCCTTCCACCTCGCCCTATAAAATCCAGAATAGAGAAAGTGTAGAGGAGAAAGTATTTCGAAAGATACGCGCGTATTTCTGATCAGAGGAAAGATTTACCTTTTAAATCTCTCTCGTGTGAATCTGAAAGACATTTCCGATAAATGGTTCAAAGACCGGCGGCCCTTCTCGCCGGAAATATTGCAACGGAACGCGGAGGCTTTCCGGGGGAGATATTACGAGAACTTCAAAAGCCTTTTGCGCTTCCAGCGACGTTCCAGAGCCTTTAGTATAGGCTTGAAGCCTTTTGTGGATGACCGAGCATCATCCGGCGTCGTCAAAGAGCTTTGTTTAACCTTTGTTTGAATTCTGGTTCGACATGACTATCACATTAAGATATGCGACCCCGAGAGATATCCGTCTGCCCCCCCCCCCCATCCCCCCCCCCCCCATCCCCCACCCCCCATTTGCGGTGCTGGATTTTCCCTCATTTTTGACTCTGTTTATGTTAGTCCCTTTGAAACTTTTGTGTCAGATCGGGTGGTCTCAATTTTAAATCCCTTCACTTACCTCTCTCTCTCTCTCTCTCTCTTACGTTCGTTATTCTCCTCCTCCTTCCACCCTTTTATTCATCTCGCTCCTAATTCCCTTTCGCTTATGTTATTACTTCTCTAAACGTTTCCACTCGTATGTACATTTCCCTCTTTCTCAATTTCAATTTTCTCTTCCCCTTATTTCAACAGTTTTCGACATTCTCTCTCTCTATCTCTCTCTCTCTCTCATCAATTCCGCTCTTCTCTTGGTTTATTATTTACAACGTTGCCTTAGCATGTTTTCCCAAAATTTTTTTCTTTTGCTCAATTGTTCTTCATTTTATTTTTCCTTTTCTCATTTCCATCATTTTCTTCGCATCTCATTCGTCTGCCATTTATCTTTTCGTTCTTTTTGCTTCTTTCCACCCTTTCTCACTTGTTTTCATCCTCGCTTCTCACCCCTCTCTCATCATGCCTTGTATAGCTATCTCCGGGATGCCATTCATCTCCTTTCTCCCCCCCCCCCCCCCAACCCCCCCATCTTCCCGCCCTCCCCCGCGCATGCGTCGTGTCCCGAAACATGATGGATGGCGGCGACTCGGGTCGGCCAATATTTTGCTTCGACAACAAAAGCGATTTGAAAGCTTTTAGAACACGTCATTAAATTGATGGAGGCCCATTGATTTCGTGATGAGGACCACCTTGGGAATCTTGGCCCTCTGTTTTCTTTCTTCCCTGTAACAGTCGGTGGCTTGTGTTGGAGATGTTTCCACGCCCCATTACTCGTTATCGAAAATGCCCCAGAGATCATCTGGGCGGCTGTTGCAACCTTATATCTAGATCATGGGAAGTAAGAATATAAATGGGCAATTAAAGTTCGTTCTTCTGTAAAACGATAAGGGCAGCTGGACCATCGGGAAGAAATATAAATGTAAATGGCCCCATGAAAATCGTTCGAGCAGTTCGAGAGCGTGCGCAAGTCAAATATTTGATTTCGTAAAGCGTTTGCACCTTCCTACAAGTTGATGGATTCGTTTGAAACTGGCCCTTCTGCCAAATCCTTTTTTGAAATAAAATGACCTCGAGCGGACTGCCCACGTCGACCAAATCTGACGCTCTTGTAATCTCCAATATGGGATGTTCTTTCACAAAACAATATCCCTGACCGCAGGAGGTCTCATGTTCCCTCCTATCGCTTTGCATGTGAAAAGCTGAAAACATATTCATCGGCAGTATATATCAAAGTAGTCAAGATGTTATAGTATAAACAGTGCTTTTATTCGTTTTTTTTTTCCTTTATAACAAACATTGATTTATCCAGACGTTTATCCTAACATTACAAGAGGTTCGTGGTGCATCGTTTATTCCTTTGGGTTTGACGTAGGTAGGATGATGATGTGCTATTCAGCAATAGAGGCAGCCGAACAGTTACTGCGGAACCAGAACTATCCGTCATCGACTGGTGCTTGTGCAAAACACTAATTGAATTTTCCAGATTACCAAAGAGGGAAAATTCTCGAGCATTTCACTGAGGTGTGAGAGATGTGTATTTCTGGTGATAGAAGTTCACTCTCGACGTGGTTCGGAAGTCACGTAAAGCCGTTGGTCCCGTTACTGAATAACCAATGGTTCCATGCAACGTAAAAACACCATACAAACAAACAAACAAACAAACCAAAAAGGGGAAATGGGATCAGTATCTTGCAGCATAAGACCTGCTATCTTAAACGTTACGTTTGATAATTATATTTTATTAGAGTTCCATAAAAAAGGCAAATGGACAACGCAGCATAGGGCTTTGTTACTCTTATTATCTGTTCGTTTGTTTTGTCCTTTTTCCTTGAAGGCAACAACATCTGTTCTCTCTTCTCCAGATTTTCTCTCTTCTCCATTCTCCACGAATATTTTCCTGTTCACCTTCTCGCTTGCCCTGTGCTTTTGCGGATGGTACTGCAACGACTCATTTGTCTTCTGGCGTGTATTTTCAAGGACTCTTAATTAAAAGGCTCATAACTATGAGTCTTGTTTCAAGACATAATTTATTTTACGTCCAAATATTTTTAGACTTTTGACTAAACTTATAGATCACTGATTAGTATTATTTATACAAATTGATAATTCAAAATTTCTGTTTTAGTGAATGCTCTAATTATAAGTAGGCTTCATTTTCATTTTTAGTTATTATTTTGATTATTTTTCGGTAAGAAGAGTGTCATATCTCTCCGCCGGACTTGTGACAGTTGGCAGATAGCAACTTGTACTCTGTTCCTTCCTCTCTCTCTCTCTCTCTCTCTCTCTCTCTCTCTCTCTCTCTCTCTCTCTCTCTCTCTCTCTCCTTATTTTTTATTTTTTTCTAATTTTATCCTTGGCTTTTTTTTTTCTTTTTTTTCCCCGCATTTTGGGTTTCAGACCAAATCTTCTAATCGCTCTTTCATACGCAAACTTTATATCCTGTTTTAATTCTTGTATATATATGGCCGCTACGAATGTTTTTGCAGCGATTAACTTTGTAATCATATTTAATATCTTCTTTACTTGTGATAATTAGCAAGTTTCCGTAGAAGGTTCTATAGTAAACACCTTAATGATTTGAAGAAGACCTGCTGACGCTCGCTTCGTGAAGGTGTGTTCATAATTGGAAGCCTTCTCGGTAGCCACCCATATGTTCAACAGGTAACAAATATAGGTAATATTAACCAATTTGGTGGATGTTCCACACCACTCAGGTTTTACTCTCTGTGATGATATGACGCACATAAAATGCAAATGCAATTATATAACTGTAAATAGATAAGATGCTAAGTCTGACGTTGTCACATTCTTCAGAGGTGATATGATAATCAAATTTGCCACGCATTGTTTATGCAAATCAAACCCGTTTGAGTAATTCACAAATCTTCCTTGGTCTTCGGGAGAAAATGACAGCGCAGTGAAATTATCATCGTATGGATTTATCTGTTAGCGGATCTTATTACCTCCAGCCGGATTTCGACTTCGTTTAAATCATCACGGTGATTTAAAACAAGGTTTGGGGGGTTGGGGGGGGGATAATGCCTCGTCGATCTTGATTCGAATCGCGCATCGGAGCGGGAAAATTCTCGAACAAAGCTCGGTTGTCGGAGCGTTCTCTTGATCTAATCAGATCCTTTTCGGTCGTTCAGCTGTTATCCTATTTTCTCTTTAGATTCTGATTACGCTTAGCCTCCTCTCTCTCGCTCTCTCTCTCTCTCGTATTGCTGATTCTAAGCTCTTTATTCCAAGGGCTAATCACCAGCCAGTAGGTCTTTATTTTGTCTCTGTTGTTATGTCACGAGACCAAAATTTTGGTACAGAACACCGTTAGATTTCTGGTTACTGTAGTTATAGTAGATTCACATAAACCGTGCATTTGATGTCTAGGCCCGTCCCTTACGACACTCCTGATTGGCTGTTGATAAGCCAATCACAGGGCTGGAAACTGTCTCTCGAGAGAGTTCACGTAGGTAGGATGTATGTTCCACCTCTCCTGAAAGACGTATACCTCAGGAAAGATGGAACATGCATCGTGCCTATGTGAACTCTCGAGAGAGACTGAGTTTCCAGCCCTGTGATTGGCTTATCAACAGCCAATCAGGAGCATCGTAAGGGACTGGCCTAGACATCAAATGCACGGCTGATGTGAGTCTACTATAGTACACTTACCCGTAAACGTAGGTAAATGAATTGAATTTTTTTCGAAAATCTTGTTTTTTAACCATAGATCGTAATTTATAATGAAACTGAAATCATTGTCAATTTATCATTGCAGTTTGTGGTGACAGATTTCTAGAATTTATAGGCATAAATTCCTTATTGGATAAATTACTTAAATACTCGAGTCATAAATTCCTTAGTTGGTAATTAGCTAAAAGCTGGAGTTATGGAGATCAACAAACCCAGCCAGGTTCGCTCTTTTCATCGACATACTTGGCCTCGCCTGCTAATCTTTGGAATTCGCTCCATGCTTTTGTTTTTTATTTATTTCCATAGCCCTCTCTCCGTTAAGAAGCAAGCTTTACTAACTCCTTTTCCTTCTACTCACTGAATATTTTTCATTTTAGTTTAACCG
>NC_087213.1:61348969-61358969 GCF_015104395.2 Macrobrachium nipponense | reverse complement strand
CTGAAAATTGGAGAAAAAGAAAGAAAAAAAAAAAACACTCCTCAGTCAGCACCATAATTATTACAGGCAATAATAAGACAACATATACCACTTACGACAAAAGGCTGCCCGAAGCCATTTGCTCTGATAACATCTCGAGGGATGTGTTTTATCTCGCATACATCACGTCTCTCCTCTCTCTCTCTCTCTCTCTCTCTCTCTCTCTCTCTCTCTCTCTCTCTCTTTTTTTTTCCTCTTTTCATGGCCGCTATTTATTTTCTTTTCTTTTGTCGAGCAGATAGGGAGTTGATAAATGCTCGGCGAAATTAAACTCGGCTGCATTCAGCTGTTTGAATTTATATTTCACGTCTGGATGCTGGGATTCCATTAGATCTCTCGCCCGTCATGACTCCGCCGCTCCTTAACGAGGTACGACGTTAGAGCCAGATAAATACAACGATATTTTCTCTCTCTCTCTCTCTCTCTCTCTCTCTCTCTCTCTCTCTCTCCTCCGCCTCCTCCGCCCTCCTCCTCCTCCTCCTCCTCCTCTTCTCCTTCTGTCCTTCCCCTCCTCCTCCTCCTCCTCCTCCTCCTCCTCCCGAGTAATGTTATCTCATTCATATTACAACGACAATTCATAATACTACACACAACTTGTTCGCCATTTTTCTTATCCTTTGTTTCTGTTATTGCATCGCCTGGTAATTATGTTCTGATTCATTGTACAACGGCGCTCATTATTACACTCAGATTGTTCATCATTCCGGAACAATTATTTTAAATGTTGTCGTTTTTCATTGTTTATTTTGCCGTTCGTTGTATCGTTTGGTTGCTTTGTTTTGATTTTTGTTGGCGTTATTTCAATGGCTGATGTGTATTATTTTTTTTCTTTATATTTTTTATTATCACATTACCAGGTGCTTGGTTTCCTGGATTGTAATTTTAAACGACTTCACTTTTTGTCATCGTATAGTTCCACTTTATTTCTTTTAATTGTAGTTGTCTCCTGTTTTTTGTCATAGAATGATAATCTCCTTCTTATTCATTTCGGTATCTTGATTTTTTTTTATTTAACTCGAAACCCAGTCTTGCATTTCGAAGTGATTTCATTAAAATCTTTCGTCTTTTCATAGTTTTACTTTGCATTTTACACTTTCCCTTAATTAATTTTGTGTTCTCTCTGTTGCCAGATGCTATCCAATAACCATTTCATTTCCTTTCATTATTTTTTTCCTGGCGTTCAGTTTCACCGCTATGTGTTATCACTTTTCGTGATTATTTTTCGTGATGCGCCACCTTTTCCACACATTGTTCAAATGGAACATAATCCCTTCATTTACGAGGACATTATTGGATTATGTTATTCCTGATTTATTTCATAGGGTTAGTAGCGATGTCCCCTCCTGTGGGAATGTCGTGGTTTTTTTTTGTTGAGGATTATGTCCTTATTATTAGTTTGCCGCTTACTGACAATGCGTAATTGTGAAGTCATATTTGGTCATTAGTTAGGTTCCTCCACTTCCAGTAAACTTCATCTTATTTCCACATTTCAGATCTCTAATTCCACTTCCTTTTCTGTAAACAGATTTTTTTTTTTTCAAACGTTGAGCAATATTTTCTTCCCTTTTCATATCGGATCTCTGATTCTAGTATTTTAATTTTTATTTTATTTTTTGTGCAATTTTTTCGCGTCCTTTTTTTTGTAAACTGTTTTTCTTTTAGTTAAATTTTCGCAATATTTTCGCCATTTTACCAATTCAAAGTTTCACAATATTTTCTCCACTTTTCATGTTAGATCTCTGATTCTGCGTCCGATTTTTGTATATTTTTTAAACAATTTTTAAAAAAGGTTTCGAAATATTTTATCTTCTTTACTTTTCAGATCTCTAATTTTATCCACTTTACTATTCAGATCTCTAATTTTATCACTTTACTATTCAGACTCAATTTTATCCACTTTCTACACATCAGATCTCTAATTCTAACGGTTTTTTTTAAAGGTTTTGCAACATTTTCTCCACTTTTCATGTCAGATCTCTGATCTTACGTCGATTTTTTTTTCCTCACAAAACTTTCGCAATATTTCATCCACTCTACAATTGAGAACTCTAATTCTACACATTTTTTCTTTTAACAAAAGTTAAGCAATATATTCTCCACTTTTCACATCAGATTAAACCCAACTGCCGTATTCAGCAACAGTTAGGCAATATTTAAGCCGTCTTCGCCACATCAATCTGTTTCAGGTTCTTTCAAAGCGATAATTTATTTGTTGTCATTTTTTTTTCTCTCTCTCTCCCTCCTCTGGTGGGCCGGGGGGGAGGGGTGGGGAGGCGAAGGTCCTCCTCATTTCTCCAACATCCTACCAGGCCACATAATTACCGACACTTCCACTCTGTTACCGAGGGCGAAATCTGAATGGGTTCGCGAGTAACGAAAAAACAATAAAAGTTATGAATGGGCCGATGTTGCCGCGACGCAAGACCGCCGACTGTTGTTGCCACCGTTTGCCAGATTTCCGGTGGTTTGTTTTTGTTTGTTTGTTTTTTTTATTTTGTCTTCTTGTTTTGTTATGGCGTGCCATAAAGAAGAAAAAAAACCAGTCTATTGAAAAAAAATGCACTATACGGAGACGAGGGATGATTTGGCAAATATATGTAGACGAGGGATGATTTTCATTTGGGAAATATAATGAAGTATAAGAGATGTCTTTGGTTAAATTCATCAGTGTTTGTAGATGTGTGGATTATTACAAAGTACATATACTCGCATATTTTTATAAATATATATAAGATAGATATATATATATATATATATATATATATATATATATATATATATATATATATATATATATATCAAAGTGGTATAATATTGTCTTGAAAAATAATGGGTTAGCTAATCTTGCCATGATCAAGTTTAATTTTCTTATATGACTTTGTTGTTTACTTTATTTATTGTTTTATAATGTGATTTTGGTTATTATTCTTTCACAGTTTGTGGCTTACTTTGTGGCTGACCTTCAGCTTGTAAAATTGCGTTTTTCCAACATGGCATGCAGTTATTTTTGTAAGAATACATACGTACATATATATACATACATACACATGCATACATACATACATACACATGCATATATACATATATACATACATACATACACCTACATACATACATACACATGCATACATACATACATACATACATATGCATACATACATACATGCACATGCATACATAATAAATGCTAGAGCTTAGTTGTTTTTCTTAATCGACAGCATCACGTTTACTGTTCATTAAATATAGTTATGATGTTGATAATTGCAATAACACCAATGCCCTCTATAATTCTCGAATTCTTCACACTTTTTGGATACGTTTTTCACCACAACTCCGGAAAATAAAATGCAAAAATATCAAGAACTGCTTCATCATCTTGCACTTGAATGTCAGGCTTTGTAGTGACAAACGTATTCAAAAAGTGTGAAGCATTTTGAGAAGTGAGGAGGGCATTGTGGTCATTACAATTACCTACGTACCTAGAAAAAAAGTGCCCAGTAGATTATATATATATATATATATATATATATATATATATATATATATATATATATATATATATATATATATATATATATATATATATATATAATTTTATGCGAGTAGTGTTTACATTATAATAGCCACACATCTACAAGCACTGATGAAATTAACCAAAGACATCTATTATACTTCATTATATTTGCCAAATGAAAATCATCCCTCGTCTCCCACAGGGAGGATATATATATATATATATATATATATATATATATATATATTTAAATTCCTAATACATCATAGTAATTCATATAGATGCATTAAGCTACAAATGTCCTTTAATATCCAATTCGCTCTACCTTGGACGAAATTATTATCAACCAAAAAATTCCCTTACGGTTAACATTTATGAAAATATATTAATTCCGAGGTAGAGCGAAATGGATATAAAAGCACATTTCTAGCTTAATGCATTTAATAGATATATTAATATATATAAATCAAAGTGGAGTAATATTTTCTTGAAAAATGGTGGGTTCGCTAATCTTGACATGAACCATAAACTTTGAAGTGAGACTGGTAACTCTGCTCAGCTAAATAACATTTTTGCACTAAATTTAAAATGCAGTTCAGACGATGTTTGGTTGCATTTAGATCGTACAAAGTCTTATTCAGACCCTGGAAAAGTTGATTACTAAGACTGTTGTCTCTAATCATAATAATCATCATCATCATTAAATTCAACAAACGTTTGCTACTTCCACTGATACTAATACTGCTATTGATCTGCAAATAATGTCAGTAGTATTTCAACTATATAATCGTAAACATGAAAATCGCGTCTATAATCGCCATTATCACTACTTCTTATGATGATTATCGAATAAACGTAGGATATTCACCAAGGAGGACCTCACCCGAGAGCGCTCACCTGTGCCGAGAGGAAATAAATCAGGCGGGGCTCAGGTGAGTCGCCTGACATTCACAAAAAAGTATATACAGGTGATTACAGCACGCGGAATGAATGAACGGTAATAAGCAATAATTACCGACTCTGAGACACAGGTAACCTTCGGCTTTAATGGCCATTACGTGAGTCTTTAGTCATTTTGGCTTAAGCAAATATTTTTTTTTTGTGGCGTTTAAAACCGGCAACATAATTACCATTTCGTTTCTCCTAACGGTTTGGTTGTGTATGTAGGATGACTTGGATTGTGTTTGTAGTTGTTTTTACCCTCAATGTTGTTTTTTTATTGTAAATGGAGCTGTCATTGTTATCAATTACTAAATTGTTATTAATTTTTTGTCATAGTTTTGAAATTATTTTTGGCATTTCATAGTTTTGAAATTAATCTTTTTTCATGTCACAGTTTGGAATTTATAATTTTTTTTGTCATTTCATTGTTTTGAAATTATTTTTTTTGTCATTTCATAGTTTTGAAATTATAAATCATTTTGTAAATTTATAGCTTTGAAATTATTACCCTTTTTATCTTCTTATAGTTTTGAAATTATAATTATTTTTGTCATCTTATAGCTTTGAAATTATAATTTTTTGTCCTTTTATAGTTTTGTTATTATAATTATTTTTGTCGTTTTATAACTTTTAAATTATCTTTATTTTATTTCATTTATTAGTTTGGAAATTATTATTACTCTTTTTATTTCATTGTTTTAGAATTATTGTTATATTTTGTCATATCATAGATCTGAAATTATTATTATTTTTGTCATTTCTTAGATTTGAAATTAGTACTATTTTTGTCATAGTTTTGATATTATTATTATTATTATTATTATTATTATTATTATTTTATTATTTTATTATTATTATTATTATTATTATTATTATTATTATTATTATTTTCATTTCATAGCTTTGAAATTATTATTTTTTGTCATTTCGCATCTTTTGAAATTAAATTTTTTTTTTCATTTAATGGTTTGAAATTGTTGTTAATTATTATTATTGTTTTATTATTATTATTATTATTATATTATTATTATTATTATATTATTATTATTATTATTATTATTATTTTCTTTTTTTGTCTATCACAGTCCTGGGGTTCTGGGTTGCATCCTGCCTCTTTAGGAGTCCATCATTTTTCTTACTATGTTCGCTGCTTCTAGGAGCACACTCTTCTGCATGAGTCCTGGAGCTACTTCAGCCTCTAGTTTTTCCAGATTCTTTTTCAGGGATCTTGGGATCTTGCCTAGCGTTCCTTATGATTATGGGTACAGTTTCCACTGGTGTATCCCATATCCTTCTTATTTCTATTCTCAGGTCTTGATACTTGTTCATTTTTCCCCCTTATTATTATTATTATAATTATTATTATTATTATTATTATTATTATTATTATTATTATTATTATTATTATTATTATTATTATTATTCTGGTTTTTGTCTTTACAATAATGGTATTGAAGAAGACATATAACAATATAACATAAGAAATACCACTAGCACATACAAATAGAAATCGTTTAAGTATTGGCAGCAGAAGTCATTATAAAAGTAGTAATGGTAGTAGAACCTCATTATATCAGATGAATGATTAACTCACGTGATGGCACATCTCGCATTCTTACTTTCACTTTTCTTTTTTTATCTTTTTTTTTAATCACGATTCCCCCGACATTAATACCCCGTCCATGTGCAATTATAGGGTACTGACATGTTGTTGGACGTGTACCCGCATCAATATCAATGCTCGGATGCCAGATTATATAGGTACTACATACCTTTAAGCAATTTTAGCGATTGGTTTCGCTTAAAAAATGTCAGTAGCTGTATGATTGTAGAGGTAGAATGAAGCGATTTCGCATCAATTTCAACAAGACTTAGCTATACCCATAGGACTGTATCATGAAGACAATAGTGAAGACACTTTCACCTGACAGAACAATTGCTATTTCGCATGAAGATAACAATATTTACGTCATTACGTAAACTATTTCACACAACATCACAGAGCAGTTGCACATGGATAACAAAACGTCCGTCTTGAATAATTTCCTATTAGAGATTTTACTATTATTATTATTATTTTTTTTTTTTTTTTTGCTCTATCACAGTCCTCCAATTCGACTAGGTGGTATTTATAGTGTGGGGTTCCGGGTTGCATCCTGTCTCCTTAGGAGTCCATCACTTTTCTTACTATGTGCGCCGTTTCTAGGATTACACTCTTATGCATGAGTCCTGGAGCTACTTCAGCCTCTAATTTTTCTAGATTCCTTTTCAAGGATCTTGGGATCGTGCCTAGTTCTCCTATGATTATGGGCACAATTTCCACTGGCATATCCCATATCGTTCTTATTTCTATTTTCAGATCTTGATACTTATCCATTTTTTCCCTCTCTTTCTCTTCAACTCTGGTGTCCCATGGTATTGCGACATCAATGAGTGATACTTTCTTCTTGACTTTGTCAATCAACGTCACGTCTGGTCTATTTGCACGATCACCCTATCTGTTCTGATACCATAGTCCCAGAGGATCTTTGCGTGATCGTTTTCTCATCTCCCTCTTAGGTTCGTTGGTGCCTCGTACCACCCTTATTACTGCAAGGTAGCTGGATGTTGTTTTCTTGCACGAGGCTCCAGTTGGAGGGCTTTTGCCACTGAATCATGGCTCTTTTTGTACTGGTTCTGTGCAAGTGCCGGGCATTCGCTTGCTATGTGGTTTATGGTTTCATTTTTCGTATTGCACTTCCTACATATGGGAGAGATGTTATTTCCGTCTATCGTTCTTTGAACATATCTGGTTCTTAGGGCCTAATCTTGTGCCGCTGTTATCATTCCTTCAGTTTCCTTCTTTAGCTCCCCCCTCTGTAGCCATTGCCATGTGTCATCGCTGGCTAGTTCTTTAGTCTGTGTCATGTATTGTCCGTGCATTGGTTTGTTGTGCCAGTCCTCTGTTCTGTTTGTCATTCTCCTGTCTCTGTATATTTCTGCGTCTTCGTCTACTTTTATTAGTCCTACTTCCCATGCATTCTTGACCCACTCTTCTTCACTGGTTTTCAGATATTGACCCAGTGCTCTGTTCTCGATGTTGACGCAGTCCTCTATACTTAGTAGTCCTCTCCCTCCTTCCTTTCGTGTTATGTATAGTCTGTCCGTATTTGCTTTTGGGTGTAGTGGTTTGTGTATTGTCATATGTTTCCTGGTTTTCTATCTATGCTGCTGAGTTCTGCCTTTGTCCATTCCACTATTCCTGTATCTGATTACTGGCACTGCCCATGTGTTTATGGCTTTTATCATATTTCCGGCGTTGAGTTTTGACTTGAGTATTGCTTCGAGTCTGCATATATTCTTTCCTGATCGTGTCCTTCATTTCTTGGTGTTTTATATCCCCTCCTTCCATTATTCCCAGGTATTTGTATCCAGTCTCATCTATGTGTTTGATGTTGCTCCCATCTGGTAGCTTTATCCCTTCAGTTCTCGTTACTTTGCCTTTTTGTATGTTGACTAAGGCGCATTTTTCTATTCCAAACTCCATCCTGATGTCCTCAGATACAATCCTTACAGTCTGGATTAGGGTATCTATTTCCTTGATGTTCTTCCCATACAGCTTGATGTCGTCCATGAACATCAGATGGTTGATTCTGTTGCCTCTTTTCTTGAGTTGGTACCCGGCATCCATCTTGTGTATTATTATTATTATTATTATTATTATTATTATTATTATTATTGTTATTATTATTAAGTTAGTATCACCAGACCGGTAGCTTTATCACTATATGGCTTAAACAGAATAATTCCATGTTAGTGTATGTATATATATATATATATATATATATATATATATATATATGGTATATATATATACATAGACACACACATGAATATATGAACACTTAAATGTGTCTCTATGTACAATGTGCTCTATAAATTTTATGTATATTCGGCCATCTAATAAAAATAAACAATTCCACCTACAGCTTTACGTAAATATCTTTGCGAATAGATAAACTGGACATTTACATATAGCAATTACACATAGCAATGGCAGCAGGTAGTACTACTTTCCGTACATAATCACATACTAGAGCCGTTTGGTTTACCGAAGTTTTTTTTTTCTTTTCTTTTTTTTTCCAAAAGGAGGATGCCGTCACGGATATGGCGCTGTTTACTTTTCATTACTGTCCTCCGCAATTCGGTTTCGCTTTCATTCGGCGACACAGCTTTGCAGTTAGGAAAAAATATTCAAAATATTCATTGGGAGATGCGAGAGAAAGAAAGATGCCAGGATTCCAACAGAGAGAGAGAGAGAGAGAGAGAGAGAGAGAGAGAGAGAGAGAGACCTTAGACCTTATATAAGATTTTATATATGTATATATTATATATATATATTATATAATTTTAAATATAAATATATAATATTTATATATATATATAGATATATATATATATATATATGTATACGTATATAATATATATATATATATATATATATATATATATATATATATAGATATATATATATAATATATAGGGACAGAGAGAGGGCGAGACCTTGTAAAAATATATATATATATATATATATATATATATATATATATATATATATATATATATATATATATAGAGAGAGAGAGAGAGAGAGAGAGAGAGAGAGAGAGAGAGAGAGAGAGAGAGAGAGAGAGCATGTCGTAAATTGATTGTCATAAATTGATGAACTGTCATAAATGATTAAGAGTAACAGAGAGACATAGCTTGGAAACTGTTGTAGAAAGAGAGAGATCAGGAACTTAGATATACATCGAGAGGTAAGACGATATGACGAAGCAACGATGAAGCAGAAATAAAAAGAAAAATAGATAAGAACAGCGGAAAAAAGGAAAAGAATAAAGAACTGTTGTTGAGAAAGAGCAAGAAATAGGGAGGAAGAAACCGACTCACTCACGTTTATTTTTCCTTCGGGAATAATAAACCAAAAGAGAAATTTTAAGACCAGCTGCAAAAAGTCTCCTACTGAATATTAAAACGAGAACGATTCTGCAGCACTTTTTGAAGTTTTCTTCATAAATTTGATGCTGTGTAGGAAGGGCAGTTGTATTATTTTTTTATAATTTTTTTATTTATATTTTCATCTGTTTTTCTGTTAATTTATTTATTCGTCTTTTTCTTCTCTCATAACTTATAATGTTCTTTCTGTTTTTTCGTATTATCTTCTGTAACCTCTTTTAAATGCTCATTTGAAGGTTTCAATTTCAAGTCAAAGGCCTGTGTAAGCTTGTATCTAATAAGACAGGGTTTTTATTCTTCTCAATATAATAATAATAATAATAACAATAATAACTAATAACTAATAAATCAATAATAATAATAATACTTGTTTACAAGGAGTAGTAACAATGGCAAGAACCCATTCTCAGTAGCCGAATTTGTTCTTCACATATTGTTATCATATATATATATATACGTATGTATACGTATATATATATATATATATATATATATATATATATATATATA
>NC_087213.1:61331469-61346469 GCF_015104395.2 Macrobrachium nipponense | reverse complement strand
CTTCTTCTTCTTCTTCTTCTTCTTCCACTGCAGTGGAGATGTACGAAATGTATTCGTCCCATTCTTATTTCGAGACGTATGGACGTGAGATTATGGACGCCGAGTATATTTATTGCCTACAATGCGTTGTTACTCGTTCGCGGCCAAGTTGCGTTCACTTGGGATGAACGATGGCCGAATACCACCTTGCTGCTTTGGTTTTCGTTTTGTATGAATTTGATCAGAAATATTGATAAAACTGAATGAATTCGGAAGTCGGAGATCTTGGAGAAGGGCAGTTAAACTGGTCACAGCAGAGAGAGAGAGAGAGAGAGAGAGAGAGAGAGAGAGAGAGAGAGAGAGAGAGAGAGAGAGAGAGAGAGACTTTCAAGTGAAGTTTTGAGTTAGGGGATAAATTGAAGCATAGATTTTTTTTTAAAGCCCGCAATAGCGTATTAGATTTAGGCATTCTTGTGACGAAATCAAACAGAATGTTGAGTGTGTTCACTTAAGAAATTTAATATTTATTTTTAGGAGTGAGATCATTTCAGATTCTTTACCATTAACTAATCTAGTCAACGGTTTGTAACTCTGCAAAATTTTTGTTTTCCGTGAATGTGGCTGTGTAATGCTGTTTTTACTTTTGATATTTGTTACCACGACAGTGATATTGAAGGTAGTAGTAGCAGCTCTATAGTGTTTATTGTAATTTTCATTTAGTTTTAATCACCGTTATCGTCCACACACTCATCATCATTATTCTGTTTTGATCATCCTTGATTTGCTTACACACTATCATCACTATTTATGTTTTTGTCAGACAGTATCAATCCTCTACCTCCGGCCTTGTAATCTTCCTTCACCCTCTGTCTTTTCCCCCATCTCCTAATCGTGGGACCCACACGGAAAGGTGAGCTTGTTAATATCAACATACCTGACCGTTTTTCTGCCAATAACTCATTCAATATTCAGAAGGGACCTGGGCCATCTCCCTCGCTGGATGATGGATGAGTTTCGGCAGAGATGAACGATGGAGCAGAAATGTTTTTTTTTTTTTTTTTTTTTTTTTTTTTTTTAATAAATTATGGAAATAGTAAACATTACGTGGTGGATATGCACGTTTTCTGTGGGAGGTCAAATGTGTGTCTGTTTGCAGGTCTCTGTTCGTTTTCCTTTCGTTTTTGTTGTTATGTTGACAAATTGGAAGGTAAATTTAAGCGCCTGTCGATTAGCCCATTGGTTTTATATTAGGATATTTCTCTTAATAGTTATGTTATGTATTTCTTATGTATATTAACAATATATAATATATATTATATTATATATATATATACATATATATAGTATATATATATATATATATATATATATATATATATATATATATATATATACATGTACATGTACATGTACATGTAGATATATTTTAAATATTGTCCTCTTAGTGGGGTGCATCCAAAGTTGGTGGCCTTCCGGTATTTAAGCAAAACACTCTTGAGTGTTTCGGCTCAATATGGAGTCTACTTCAGGCCATTTAGCTGCCTTTCTCTTATGCTTCTTAAATTACGAAGATCATTTTTGATAGAGTCATAAACTAAACCCTTATGGTGTTCATTCACTCGGCAAAGATTTCTCGCACTTACCGAAAATACGTCGAAGGGAAGGACCGAAAATACGTCGAAGGGAAGGACCGAAAGTACGTCTTATGGAAGGGGCCGAAAATATGTCGAAATGAAGGACCGAAAATTCGTCGACGGGAAGGACCGAAAATTCTTCGAAGGGAAGGGACCGAAAATTCGTCGACGGGAAGGACCAAAATTATGTCGAAGGGATCCTGGGACGCAGATCCTTTAAAGCGATTGTTTCTGAAGGCGCCACCACAAAGTCTAAAAACGGAGACCATCCTCTAAGGCTGCGAATAATAGATTATTATTCGCAGGTCATTTAATTGGTTCCCTTTCAGTTGCTACAAATTTCAAGGGTTTTTAAGTTGAACCACTTTACAAATTCGTATGATCGCTAGATTACTGATCGAGAGTCGATTCTTCACAGCATTTCGTTACTTAGTTGTCGACATCATTATGTGAACTACCATTAAATCATAAACATCACAAGACGTAGATTACGCTCTTGGTGGTATAAATTTTCCACCGACAATGTATTTAATTTGAATATATCTGCTTTATCACTTCAGAAACTGCATCCTTAAGAAATTAGAAAGTCAACCAATTGGAAGTAGAGTCGGTAGATTGAGAATTTGTCTCATTTAGTGCTGTTGTTTTTTTACTATCATAGATTTTTTTAGTGGCATAGAAACAGATCAATCACCCAGCTCTCTTTACAGGGGATCATCATCGGTTAAGAAATCAGAGTTAATGAAAAACAAAAGGTATAGCTAATGGGGCAGACTCAATTGTGATTTTTCTGACAATTAGCGGATTTCCTATTTTATTCTTTTTTCTGTGTATTTTTCTTTGCTGTGTATTACATCTGCAAATAAGTAAGTTATCAACTTGCAGATAGATATTCGTCACTTCTCTTGTAAATAATTCAGCAATCGTAAATCGCAGATAAAATTCAAGACGTATCTCCAGAAGAAATTTCAGATCTGTCTCTTTATGCAGTCTAATTTAGCGTAGGCACCAGATAAAGGAGAGTGCCATTAAGGTGCCGTGTCCACCATTGTCTTCTGAACTGGGGCACCGGCTGACAGATGGTTCCCAAGAGGCGGCGCCGGTGCCTGGAGAGTGTAATTGCATTGGGATGGTAGGATCGAGTTGGTCATGAGAAACTGTATGTATTTGTGTGCGTTTGAAATCTGATTATTTAAGAATATATACAGAAATGATTCTTCACCGGTGGAGCTCATTATGTTTTATTGAAGATGTATATTGAAGTGATTCTTGACAGATGGAGCTCATTATGCTTTATTGAAGATGTATGAAGCTCATTTTGTGATGTGCTGGAATTCTTATAACAGCAGGTTGCGTAAGTTATAATGATCCCTGAGTGCTTAGTGGTTAGTGTCGTGGTATGCCACTCAGATGTCGCGGGTTTGCCCCTCCCTCAGGGCTCTGTATCATGATCATTCACTGCTGCAGTGTGGTGTCTGCGGTGGGAGGTTGAAACCAACATTCTTTGGAAGCTTGAATTTCAAGTCAATATATAGCCCCTTTGGTGTGCTTGTGCCATGTGTATAGGTTTCATCTACTGAAATATGATAATAATAATACTGATTAAGAATGTATTGAAATGATTCTGTGCGTCTGGTATGAGAATATTCAAAAATTTATTAAAATGATTCTTGAATAGTGGAGACCATCGCATGATACGCTGAAATTCTTTTAACATCAGGTTGAGAAAGTTATATTTATTCTTAAGTACATTTAAATGCTGCTATATTTCATGCATAAGTGTTACTTTGTCGAAATGCTTGTTGACTGACAGAGTTCATCTCTCTCTCTCTCTCTCTCTCTCTCTCTCTCTCTTTCTTTCTTTCTTTGTATCTTCAGCTGAAAGCCCTTATGGACAGAGTCAACAGACTATAAACACAAAAGGGCTCCAAAGGGAAAGCAGCCCGCGGAAAGAGATAGGAAAAGGTGATTAGGGAAATCAATATTAGGAAATAGAGAGAATAGAACCGATGCGCATGAACTTCAGGAGATATAATTAAGTGGGGTTCCTTACTTACTTAGGTATATATATATATATATATATATATATATATATATATATGTGTGTGTGTGTGTGTGTATATATATATATATATATATATATATATATATTTATATGTATATATATATATATATATATATATATATACTATATATATATATATATATATATACTATATATATATATATATATATATATATATATATACATATATATATATATATATATATATATATATATATATATATATATATATATATATATATATATATATATATATATATATATGATATATATATATATATGATATATATATATATGATCATATATATACATATATATATATATATATATATATATATATATATATATATTATATATATATATATATAATTTCCGTGCTCTTGTAAAACGATATTTGTAATTTCCCCTAAAAGCCCCTTATGGCTTTGGGCGATTACATTGTTAATTTTGGCAAATGGTTCTGTCTGACTGCTGTAGTAGAGTGCTGGTCATTTCATAATATGCTTTTTTTTTTCTGCAAGGATGATGTGGCGACCAGCCATATTAGCGTTTATAGCTGGGGTATAGCTCTTAATTTTCAGTGGTGCCGGAGTTGGGCGGAATGGCTGAAGAAGAAGTCTCTTGGCTAGACGCATAACAATATGAAAACACCCGGAGCTTCATCATTGTTTTCGAACTATGCGTTGATGCTTCGGTCGTCCTCATTGTTTGATTCTTGTTACACACACACAACACACCACACACACACACACACATATATATAATATATATATATTTATATATATATATATATATATATAATATATATATATATATACTTATATATATTCTATATATATATATGATATATATATATATAATTAATAATATATTATATATATTATATTATTTACTATATTTATAATATAAATAATATACTATATGATTTTTATATATATATATATATATATATATATATATATATATCCATATATATATATATATATATATTATCTATATAGAGAGAGAGAGAGAGAGAGAGAGAGAGAGAGAGAAGAGAGAGAGAGAGATATATGGAGTTGCTCTGTTATACGCGTATAATATATGCGTTAAAAACGCCTTACTCCTCTTTCTACTAATAAAAAACGAGTAGAGAGAGAGTTGGAAATAATATCTGAATGTTGCATTTCAAAAACATTAATCTTCATAAAAGTTTCGTAAGGAACCGTGAGGCTGTAGAGCTAAGAATACGACCAGAGATTTATGGATAGAAATATGTTATTCTTCTTCTGCTTCCATGTACCCACACCCCCACCCCCGTTTTTTGTTATTCAGGGTCTAGTTGGAGCATACTTAAATATGGTATCTCGAGAAGGAAAGGATTCGTAATTTCTGCATAAAGATTACTTGATGAAATTAAATCTCATGCAGAGAGCAGGGCGAAAGGAAGTGGGGTATAATTGATAAACATAATTTATGCATAAAGTGATATATAATGGTGAAGAGCTTTAAAGATCTTTTTATTTTTTATTTTTTCGAATGATTCACATTTATTTGGTTTAAATTCTTTCAGGTGTACTCCCAGTGATGCTGATTTTATATAGATATTTCAAACGCTGTAGATTCAAGATATGTCTTTTATGCCATAGCATTTACTCTTACAGGGATAATGGATTTAAATTTCGACAATGATGATGGATGTAAATTTCGTATTCTCTTTCAAAAACTACTGAGATATGTCACGCTATTCGGTGAATATTTGTTAGAAGAATAAAGTGCTCAAGGTAAATCCAACAGGCTATTTACGTCTGTTCCTGGAAGCTCACAGTAAGGAAGAACATTTGCTGTATAATGTCGGGAGAAGATTACTTTTCATTCCATTTACTGATTCCATTTCAAGGAATCGAGATCTTCCTGAGGCAAAATCTTTATTTCATGCATGGCTTTAGAATGTTGTCAAATTCAATTACGATTCCAAATTGAATAGAGAATTTTAAGGTCACGAAGAGTAGCTGGGAGGTTGACGTTGATAACACTGTCTACAATAATGATAAGGGTTAGGGTAAACAGCAACGACGTTGATGAACTGATGACAATAGATATTGTTACTGGATTTTTATGTCATATTTTTATACAAAAAGACTCTCCTACCAGCAAGAGTTTTCAAGAAACTGGCATTCTGTTCAGAAATTCTGGACCCCGTCAGTGCACCACATGAGGTGCACTGTAGGCATTACTTAAGGTTCTTTGCAACATGTTTTCGGCCCCTAGCTACAACCCCTTTAACTGTACCTCCTTTCATATTCTCTTTCTTCCATCTTACTTTGCACCCTCCCCCTAACAACTGATTCATAGTGCAACGGCTTTGAGGTTTTCCTCCTGTTACACCTTTCAAACCTTTTACTGTCAATTTCCATTTCAGCGCTGAATGAACTCATAGTCCCAGTGCTTGGCATTGGCCTAAATGCTATATTCAATTCAGTTCAATTCAGTACAGAAATTCTGGAGTTCCGTGTCTGCTAAGAGAAGCGCTACCTTGTGTTCGATGTTTTCATTTGTCGTATAGGAAACTGGATAACGGAGGAAGAAGCTCGAACTTTGTTATTTAGCAACTTAAGGGAACAGGGGAGTCCTTAAAAAGGCAGGGTCTGTGCGGCAGGGGCTTTGGTAGGGTATGAGGGGATGAGAAAAAGGGGTAGAAATGTTGATAGACAGGGGGAACAGAAGCATTTGATTATGGGAAGTGAGCGAAGCAAATTAATAACGGTAATGGTGGACGTATCAATTAATATTATAACAGATTAACGTCGAGTTTTTGTAAGCCTGTCATTAAAGGGAGCAACTTGTTACAGTGATAGATGACTAAGTAGCTTACTGTGGTTATTTCAGATGTACAAGGGAAATAAGAGAAAATAAAATGTACGATTGGATTCATTACCTTTCCAGGAATAACGCGACAAACTATGGAAAATCGTCGTACAAATTCAGAGTAGGAATATATATGCCTAACCTTAAAAAAAAAACTTTACACATTGATAGGGAATAAGGGAGGCAAACCTGTACTTATCTGTTCTGTCAGTCTGCGTGCCTGTCTTTTTATCCGTATTTCTGACTTGTCAAAATAAGTAAATACGTAACATCACGTCATATCACAATGCATTTATGTCACTAAAAAATTACGGAAGCTCGTAAGGTCTATAAAATGAAACGTTGAAACAGATGCTCGTAGTTATTTATTTATTTATTTTTTTAGGTATAAAGAGACAGATTCTGCGAGAGGACCGTCTATCGCCGTCGTTTTCCAATCCCTTTCCTTGGTATATATTTTCCTGTTTTTTTCCCCCGAAGATTTAATGAGTACTTCGTCAGGGATGGCTACACACCATTTTTGCAGCATCTTCTCCGTGACCAATTTTGGCCAAGGGATTATAACCTCCGATTTATGAAATGCAGATTATGATAACAGTGGATTATATGGCAGAAATGCATATGGATATATGTCTTCTTTTTTTTTCGTCGTTTCCTTTTTCGGATGAATAATAAGCGAGACGTCTCGGTTTCTTTCGTATCCAGGAAAGAAAATAATGCATCAAGGGGTTGGCTGCTTTTGATTTTTTTTTTTCACGATGAAAATGATGAAATTTAGGATAGCATGAAAAATTAGGATATCATGACAAATGATTTCTTTCGTTTCAAGTAAAGAAAATAATGCATAGAGGGGCTGCTTTGTTATTATGTCGATGAAAATTAGAAGGAATAGTCAGAGAAGAAGAAAAAGAAAAAAATGGTGGAATGTTAAACTGACACCGGTATGAGGCAATTTTCACGTCTACTTCATTCCTAAAATATTTCCTCTAGTGAGGTAATGTGGAGTGGTAACGAGACGGACTTTTTTTCAAGAAAGAATCTCTCTCTCTCTCTCTCTCTCTCTCTCTCTCTCTCAGTTATGGATAGACCTTTTACTTCATGCCATTTATAATTGCTTTCCAGTAATTCAACGAAGCGCAGATGCCTTATGCAAAGTACTGATGTAACTTTTAATTTATAGGCGATCACCACCTGACACACATTCTTACCTAATCATGTAGGTTTGGCGCCCATCACGAAGTTCTTACCCTTTACCAAGAGCTGCCAACTTAGTGTTTATCATAAAAGGCGATTAAATAACTAGGGTCGAATCACTTTCCTTCAAAGATGGACGCAAACCAAAATTTTCTCAGGATTCTGAAAACAAGGAACCCCAAAAATATCCAATGATGAGTGGTGATCTCTCTCTCTCTCTCTCTCTCTCTCTCTCTCTCTCTCCTCTCTCTCTCTCTCTCAGTACTTCTAACTGGGGAATGAAGACGATAAGAATAAAGAAACTGGAAAGCATTTTCCAAAATCTTAACCATAAGACTGGCAAATGGGGTTATGTTGTAGAAGACATAAACTTAATCCAGTTTGGAACTGCGAACCGGTTATCAATCGAGTACCATGTACACACTAATGAGGCTTTGTCTGAACAGTATAAAATCTCACAGGAGTGACACTTCATGCGTAGGCAGCTAATTCTTACAATAAAAACTGTAGAAACTGACCAGGATAAAGATGTGTGATGCATCTGATTTTTTTTAACCGTAAGTTTGCCAAAATGTCTTGTGAAGAATTCCAAGTTTCTAGTACAGAGATTAACTTATATAATAAAGGTTTTTGTTATCATTAATTAGAGGTAAAATGGTCAATGATATTGAAATACTGTGGAAGGTAAGCTTATCCGAATTATTTAAATAAGTAAATGTCTCAAAATACAGTTAGATTTTATTTGTCTCACTTTATGTTTGGAAGTAATTGAGCAATTTGGGTTGTCATTCATAGTAATTCAAAGAGCAGAACTTGAGATGCCTGGTAGTTTTGACAAAGGAAATATTGTGGAAAATTAAATCCACGATAGTATGCCTGCTTGATTTTGTTATTTAAAATACAAAGCAGAAAGCAGGTCATCGAAAGCTTTCTGCTTTGTATTTTGAATAACAAAATCGAACAGACATACTATTGTGGATTTACGTTTCCATTTTATTGACTCATGTGATTATGAGTTGTCTTTGAAAGGAAATATTATTAATATTAATGAACAAACGATTTGTATTGACGCATGACATGGAGACAAATTAGCCATCTGTCCAAGGCAAAAGATAAAGAAAAGGAGTCCGCCGCAGTCGGTATACCTTGGCCACCCGGGTTCCCGGCATCCATTGTTCCTTCCGCTCCTTTGCTATTAGAGCATGATTATGTCATTATGAAATGTCACCCGATGTCGTTCCGCAGAAGAGCACAGCGAGTACATCATCGGGTAATGTGCGATTATACTATTCAGAGGATCTTGTTCACAGGCATTAGGAGATATAACTCATGACAATGGAGTCGTCTGGAAAATGCCATCATCAAGTGCTAGGCTGATTCTCTTTGAGGTAGGATGGGGGGAGGAAGGGGCTCTTTGGTGGTGGCCTGGTTACGTGTGGATTCCCGTCAGGCGAGCATCTCTCGTTAATTAAACAACGGTCGTTTGATTTCCGTGGTTCGCTTTGTGAGAGAGTTCAGTCGAAGGTGATGTTGCGTTTCTCTCTCTCTCTCTCTCTCTCTCTCTCTCTCTCTCTCTCTCTCAATAGTTTGTTGCAACAAAGGATTTAATGATTTATGAAACACTGACTTACCCGTTAAAAGGACATTCAGATGTCAACATTCTCTCTCTCTCTCTCTCTCTCTCTCTCTCTCTCTCTCTCTCTCTCTCTCTCTAAGGAGTGACATTTCTCAGCATCTTGATCCACGATAGCTCTGCTATAAGAGTTACAACGGCTTCCAGCGTCATAAAGCGATTATTATTAGGATAAACCGCTTATCAAAGACTGCCAATGAACTTAAGACCCCGATTCTGTTCTCATAATGAGCGGTAGAAGTCCGCTGACGGTATGTTTGTGTTGGGGGCGATGTTAATGTCCTTAGCGAGGAGGTAGCCGTTACTATGAAAAGATTTATTTGCATATATATATATATATATATATATATATATATATATTAATATATATGTATATAGTATGCAAATGTATATATATGTGTATGTGTGCATATTTTATATATATATATAAATATATATATATATATATATATATATATATATATATATATATATATATATATATATATTGTATATATGTATGCAAATGTGTTATATATATGTGTATGTGTGCATATATATATATATATATATATATATATATATATATATATATTATATATATATAATATTCCATGCACTTATCCACCCTGGACTCAAACGTACTTTGCTGTTTAGGGGCAAACAGAGGCACATTGGCATTTAACAGAATATGTCTTTAGGATTCTTGTGTCCAGCTTGTAATTTGAACTACTGGAATTCGCTGGCGAATCGAACATTACGAACAATTTAATATGAAGTCATACAATATATATATATATCTATATATATATATATATATATATATATATATATATATATATATATATATACATATGTGGGACAGTTTCCTCTCTTCCATGTTAAAATCTTGACATCCTTGTAAATGCCTTTTATTAAAAAATGTACAGAATTTTTCTCACTGTGACTTCTCACTTCGCGACATGGAAATCCAACCACCGTTTTCAGATTCTTTTGTAAACGAAGAATGAAAGTAACAACAAAGTGATCTAAACCAGAGGTACTACAAAGGAGACACGTCTCCCGTAATTGTTGGGAACACAGATGGAAATACACAGATGTTGTTCGAAGGCTTTCCTCTTTAGGTAATGACCTGGGCGACCTTTTCTTCTATTTTCCTGCTCCTCCTTCGGACGCATCGGCTGATCTTCGGTGTGTTTGGCCCCTTCCGATTTTTCCGTTTTATTCGGCGTTATTCTTCTTCTTTCTCTCTCTCTCTTCTCTCTCTCTCTCTCTCTCTCTCTCTCTCTCTTCTTTTCCATATTTCTCGAAATTTAGTTTCTTACGTGCCTCTCTGCGTGTTTTCTCTACTTATTTTATCTTTCCCTTTCCATGTCTTTCTTTTTCAGATTTTTTTTCTGTTTTACCCCTCATTCTAATTTGTTTCTAGTCTTATTTTTCTTCCAGCTTATTGACTCCCCTTTGCTTCAATATTTTTTTTTATATATAATTTATTTTTCATTTTTTTAATGCTTTCTCCCTTGACTGCTCTCAGTCTCAGAGATCTGTTCCCTGCTCCTTTCTTTTCCAACCTTCCGATATTTCTGTGGCGTTTCTTGGAGCCTTATTTTGTATTTATGTATTTTGACTTTTATTACGCCGGATACCCTAAAGATTTTTTTTTTTTCCTCAAATCATTTTGTCCTTTTTCCATTAACTTTTTTTCTTTCTTTTTCTCTTTTTTCTGTGAGACGTTCTCTGTATTTTACCCTGTTCACTAGTTTTAGTTTTCCGTAAAGTGAAAATATTGCGATGGCTATTTGTCTGTCCGCCCTCAGAACTTGAACACTTCTGAGGCTAGAGGGCTGCAAATTGGTCTGTTGATCATCCACCCGCCAGCCATCAGACCTATCAACTAGCACCCCTCTAGCCCCAGTGGTGTTCATTTTATTTAAGGTTTAATTTACCCATAATGGTGCGTCTGGCAACGTTGTAGGTGCCAACAACACAGCCACCACCGGGCTGTGGCTTAGAGTTTCATACAGCATTATACGTTGTACGGAAAACTCTATTGCGCCGACGAAGCTTCGAAGCTTTTTTTTTTTTTGTCCACCGTGCGTTTATTTTTTCAGCTTTTATTTTTACTCTTTTATCTTTTTTGATTGACGTAATTATTTCTATAATAATCTTCTGTCACCAGAGTTCTGCCAGGCTTTTAACTTTTTTTATTTTTTTATTGCTATTTAACAACGCCTTCCCGATCTCTTTAACGGCAATGCTGATTGTGATTGAATACCGACATAGACTCGATTTTCTCTTCCTCTTGGATCTCCAAGTTTATTAAGCGCTCCCTAATGCGATTGTTATTATCTCTTATTATCTAATTATCTAAAGAAGAACTGTGGATGAGAAGGAAAGGGAGAAAGAGACAAAGACTTGGAATATCTCTTGAAGCAAAAGCAGATAATCATTGAAAAACCTTAGGAACAGTTTTTAAGTTTACCTTTAAGGTAGCGATGTTAGTAGCGCATTGACTATACACTGAATATACCTTTTATGGCTTTTGGTCAGATAGTACCATTGTGCTTGGTCAGTGCTTGGATGGACGACAACCAAAGATGCCTGGATGTAACCTGCTTTTAGTGCCATTGTTAGGTTGAGCAGGTCCAGTACTTGAATGGGTAACCCCCGCTCAATTGCTCCACGTTGTTGCCTTTCAAGTTTTCGTGACCCTTAGTGAAACCATATACAACAACAGACCTTGGATTCTACTGAGAGAGAGAGAGAGAGAGAGAGTCCAGGGATCACAATGAGACCTGAGATCCAGCAGTGTGTTTGTGGGGATAAGAAAGAACTGGCAGCCAAGAATGGGAAAAATCCCATTAGGCGTCGTAATGAGAGAGAGAGAGAGAGAGAGAGAGAGAGAGAGAGAGAGAGAGAATCCAAAACAAATCTTCGCGAGTAATTTAGATCCCACCTGGTGTATCTGTCTTCTTCAGCCATAAATCTCGCGGCGAATCACAAGCAAATTATAACTACCTGGAATTAAGGTCTGGATGTTCCCGAAATTAGATCTTCCAAGCAAGTGCTGTAGGAAGACTCTGTTAATTATCTCTGAAGGCTGATGATTGAGAGGGGCCTCGTCTCATGAAGTGTTAATGGGGGTGGAGAGAGAGAGAGAGAGAGAGAGAGAGAGAGAGAGAAGAGAGAGAGAGAGAGAGAGAGAGGATGGGGTGGGTGCGTTTCTCTGAATTGTTCAAACGGGAAAAAAGAGGAGGTAGATTATCATAAAGGAATTTTGATGAAGTATTGTAATAGACTACAGAGAAAGAGTGTATGTTTCTCTGATTTGTTCAAATGGGAAAAAAGGGGGTAAATTATCATAAAAAAATTTATGAAGTATTATAATGGACTACAGAGAGAGAGAGAGAGAGAGAGAGAGAGAGAGAGAGAGAGAGAGAGTTTCTCTGAATTGTTCAAACGGGAAAAAAAGAGGAGGTAGATTATGAAAGAAAAATTTAATGATGTATTTTAATAGACTATAGAGAGAGAGAGAGAGTTTGAAACTGGTTTTGTCTCGTGATGGAGAGCCTGCTGATGATACAGGTGATAATTAGAATGTGAAAACTAAACTCCGGCTGCTTATCATCATCATAAACATCATCAAGTGAATGGCGTCCCTCTATTTACAGACGTATCTTAATTTATATTAAAGATATAAATGAGCTATAGATTTAAGTGGTATGGTTAAGGAATGAGTTCTTACCCGCATACGCGGAACGAGGTTGGTAGTCCACTTATTATAGCTGTCAGGAAATAGAGGTCTGGAGAGAATTTCTAAGTTTTCAGGCTTATGAAATAATTCATTTAGAGTGAATGACCAGTTTATAGTGAATTTTTGTGTATTTATTATTATTATTATTGTTTTTTTTTTTGAGGGGAGGGGGAGGTTTATCACAGTCCTCCAATTCGACTGGGTGGTATAGTGTGGGGTTCCGGGTTGCATCCTGCCTCCTTAGGAGTCCATCACTTTTCTTACTATGTGCGCCGTTTCTGGGATCACACGCTTCTGCATGAGTCCTGGAGCTACATCGGCCTCTAGTTTTTCCAGATTCCTTTTCAGGGATCTTGGGATCGTGCCTAGTGTTCCTATGATTATGGGTACAATTTCCACTGGCATATCCCATATCCTCCTTATTTCCATTTTCAAGTCTTGATACTTATCCATTTTTTCCCTCTCTTTCTCTTCAACTCTGGTGTCCCATGGTATTGCGACATCAATGAGTGATACTTTCTTCTTGATTTTGTCAATCAACGTCACGTCTGGTCTATTTGCACGTATCACCCTATCCGTTCTGATACCATAGTCCCAGAGAATCTTTGCTTGATCGTTTTCTATCACTCATTCAGGTTGGTGCTCCTACCACTAATTAGTGCAAGGTAGCTGGTGTTTCTTGCACAGGCTCCAGTGGAGGGCTTTTGCCACTGAATCATGCCTCTGTTTGTACTGGTTCTGTGCAAGTGCCGAACATTCGCTTGCTATGTGGTATATGGTTTCATTTTTCGTATTGCACTTCCTACATATGGGAGAGATGTTATTTCCATCTATCGTTCTTTGGATATATCTGGTTCTTAGGGCCTGATCTTGTGCCGCTGTTATCATTCCTTCAGTTTCCTTCTTTTGCTCTCCCCTCTGTAGCCATTGCCATGTGTCATCGCTCGCCAGTTCTTTAGTCTGTCTCATGTATTGTCCGTGCATTGGTTTGTTGTGCCAGTCCTCTGTTCTGTTTGTCATTGTCCTGTCTCTGTATATTTCTGGGTCTTCGTCTACTTTTATTAGTCCTTCTTCTTATGCACTCTTGAGCCACTCGTCTTCACTGATCTCGATGTTGACGCAGTCCTCTATACTTATAGTCCTCTCCCTCCTTCCTTTCGTGTTATGTATAGTCTGTCCGTATTTGCTCTTGGGTGTAATGCTTTGTCTATGTTGCGGAGTTCTGCCTTCGTCCATTCCACTATTCCTGCACTATATCTGAATACTGGCACTGCCCATGTGTTTATGGCTTTTATCATATTTCCGGCGTTGAGTTTTGACTTGAGTATCGCCTTGAGTCTGCATATATTCTTTCCTGATCGTGTCCTACATCTCTTGGTGTTTTATATCCCCTCCTTCCATTATTCCCAGGTATTTGTATCCCGTCTCATCTATGTGTTTGATGTTACTCCCATCTGGTAGCTTTATCCCTTCAGTCCTTTACTTTGCCCTTTTGTATGTTGACTAAGGCACATTTTACTATTCCAAACTACATCCTGATGTCCCCAGATACAATCCTTACAGTCTGAATTAGGGTATCTATTTCCTTGATGCTCTTACCATATTATTATTATTATTATTATTATTATTATTATTATTATTATTATTATTATTATTATTAAAAGTAATGGCTACTTCAGTAGCGTTACACTTGTAGAGATTCTTCTTTATTTTTCGAATAGCCGCTTTTTCCGGAGATAGCCTGTTTAAGTGGCACGGAAAAAGCCGCTATTCGAAGAATAGAGAAGGATCTCTACTATTGTAACGCTGCTGAAGTAACCATTACTTTTAATAAAGTATGCTTGAGAGAGGGTCTGCTTCCTAAGAATATTATTATTATTATTATTATTATTATTATTATTATTATTATTATTAT
>NC_087213.1:61293969-61328969 GCF_015104395.2 Macrobrachium nipponense | reverse complement strand
GTAAAACGTCAGTCACGTTCCTTTCACCTAATTAATTGTCGTTTTTTTCTGTTATCAATTTAAACATGATTGTTTGCCAATTTCATCATCATCATATACCAATCATATTCGTAATCATCATCTTTAACAAAGTTAAGACAGATGTCAGATGGGAGAAGTATAGGTTTACCTAAAAAGTCAGTCTTCTGTTTTTTTTTTTCTATTATCAGTTGAAACTTTGTTTTTGTGGATTTCTATCATTAATATAATAATAATAATATTCGTCATCGTCATCTGACAACAGTTAAGACAGATGGCAGGTGGGAGTAGTATAGCATTCTGTAGAAAAAAAAAAAGAAAAATGTTATTGCTTTATTTTTAAAATATCAACACTGAAGCTTCTCGCAGTTTGTTTGCCCAACAGCGGTAAATTGACGCGAAGTTAAGAGAGTTGGTACATTTCGTAGCTGAGCCCCTGGAAGCAAATCACAATTTTTATCTAAAATTGCACCCTAGAATTATCGCTCCTCTGCGCTGTGCTGCTGCAGTGGCACATCTGTTTGGGTGCACGAGAACGGTCTGAAAACGTCGGTGTTTTCTCTGTTGTTATGAAGTTAAATTTCTCAATTCAGCTGGACGTGATGGCCGGAATTCGAAGATCGTTTCTCTCTTTCATCATTGTGAATTACTCTCACGGCTTGATCACATGAACACGAGAATCGTCTGGTATAAGGCTAACTGAATTTATCAAAAAATAAACGAGAATGGCTTGAATGGGTTACCTCATTGTTTAGATATCGACAAAGCGCAGACTTGGGTAAATGCTGACAAACAAGAAATTCTTTAGTTTTCTGATTTTGCTCAGTGTGGTCATTTCTATTCTAGGCCGAATTTCACTTGCGGTCAGCTGTTGCAAATTCCCTCAGCCTCCCCCCCTCCCCCATCAGCGCGCATGCGTCATCAAAGTGCAATCAGCCAGAAACTCATGATTAACACACGGCGAATCATACGTAACCAATATAAGGACTGTGGCTTAACAAATGTCTTAACTTCGCTCTCGGCATTTCTGGCAATTTCCCCCGTTTTGCACGCACCTGTAAAGGAAGAAAAACGCCATCGTTATTAGCGATCGGCCACAGGTTTTCCCTGATTTACCTTTTCTCGCGAAGTCATCAGCCTGCCCCGTTTTCTGTTTACGAGATCATATCGGGCGATATTTGTTGGCCCACTTTACCCGCCTTAGGCGAAAGAAAACGGGAATTCTGTCTTGCCAAATTCTTTGATATTGGCTAGACGGAGGAGTGGAGACTTCTTCGTTGTTTCTCAGGTAAATTATTAGCCGCCTCGGTATGTTTCGGCAGAAATGGATGCCAGACGAAATGGGGTTGGAAGGGTTTTAATGGGTTACTTATGCTAATAAGGGGCTTCGAAATGCCGTGTTTAGGACGCGTATATTCAAATGCTATGGAGGGAACGGGGACGGGGGACTACTCCCGCCTCCCCCACACACCTCCCAGAAGGATTAAAAAGAGAAACAATATGAGAAAAGTAGACGAAGTTGAGGGTATGAATATAAATTGGAATTTTCTACCTTTGTCTCTGCGCTGGCCATCGGTCCTGATTTTAATCGCTTTTCGCCCTCTTGCCATTCCAATAGTTTACATGGCAGGGTTACATTGGATGTTCAGAAGAGACCGGTATACACTTGCTTCTTCTTCTCTCTCTCTCTCTTGGGAAGAGATCTATCGGGATTAGCTGAATTCTGATATAGAAGTTAAACTTGCTAGCACGCGCACATACAGAAATGTGGGTTATATATATTATATATATATATACACATGTACAGTATGTGAGTATAATTATATATATATAAAATATATGTGTCATATAATATATTTTATATAATTATATATATAATACGTTTTTATACAACATTATATATATTGTAATATATATACACACTACATATGCATATATGTATGTATAACAGTATGCGAGTAATATATATATATATATATATATATATATATATATAGTATATATATATAATATTTTTTACTTTACTGGTTCCTTTTCATCCGAGGCTAATCCCTAACCCCTTTTTCCTTCCTCTCTCTTTTTCGGTTTCCATCAGTACTTCACGGGAGACCATCACAGTTCGCCACTTGCAACGGGATTCATGAGGAACTGAAGTGCAAGGGAAGAATCTCCACGCCTCATCACTCAAACAGGAATCTTGAGTGTCTCAAACAATAATCTTGAGTGTCTTGAAGAGTTGCCAAATAGGGGTCGCAGTTTTCCATTCAAAGATGTCATCTTGTCGTGATGCCTTGCATTACAGTCTTTTGTCAACTGCAATATCTCGGAGGAAATTTGCGTTTCCATCATTGACTGGGGTTACAATGGTTTACGCATGGATATATCGTAAAGTATTCCTATCGCTGGTTTCAGTATATTTACAGCGCTGAATGGCCTTCTTGGCCCCAGTGCCTGGGCTTTTGTCCTAAATATCATCCATCCATCCATCCATCTCCCTATCTACTATATTTGCTATATTGAAAGTTTCATTTCTGTACTATGATACTGTGATTACAGAGGTAATGTTTATAGAGGGTAGATATGTTGTTTCAGGACTTTGAATCTGTGCCTTTAACTGCAGCTTTAATTCTAGATGCAGAAATTAAGATTGTTGTTTTAGGACTTTGAATGGGTGCGACCTTTAACTACCAGCTCTGTTCTAGATGCAGAAATTGAAATGTTTTTCTATAACATTTCCCTTTTCCTCAATATCCGAAATAACTGAGTGGAAGGGCGAATAGATCCGAGTCTCTTCCTCTTCACTTTTTATTGGGGTTCTTCTCATTCTTCCTTTTATATTTATTAATGTAGTCGTTCATTTCTCTACCCCCTATCGTTCATCTCTGTTTCTTTTCTGTTCTTTTTTTCTGCTCCAAGGACTTCCTAATTGGAGAAAAATGCCGACGATATCTAATGGGCCGAAAAAAGATTGATTAATTCATTTTGAATGGGTATGATGCCATCGTTAAATTACCTTTGATTGCTGAGATGTAATTACTCCGAAAGCCTATTCAGAAAACTTTCCACCTCTCTCTCTCTCTCTCTCTCTCTCTCCAGATATGCAAAGTTTTCATATATATAATTTTACTATATAAGATTGGAAATATATATTTTTCTTGGTAAGGTTGCAGTTTTATCCGGATATAGATTAAAAACATAAAAGACGTGATAAGGACAGAGAGAGAGAGAGAGAGAGAGAGAGAGAGAGAGAGAGAGAGAGAGAGAGAGAGAGTAGAAATACTGATGTATATTTATCACAGTAAGGTTATAGTTTTATCGAAAAATAGATTACAGTTAAAACAAACGCGATGGAGATAGAGAAAGAGAGTGTGTGAATATTGACATATGTTTATCATTGGAAGTTTACAATTTTATCGAAATATAGATTTAAGTAATAAAAACGCGATTGAGAGAGAGAGAGAGAGGAAATATTAATATATGTTTACCATAGTAAGGTCACAGTTTTATCCAAATATCCATTAAAGTTATATGAAAGCAATAAGGAAAGAGAGAGAGAGAGAGAGAAAGAGGGAGAGAGAGAGGAAATATTAACTTATGTTTATCACAGTAAGGAAACAGTTTTATTCAAATATCGATTAAAGTTATAAAAAAGCAATAAGGAGAGAGAGAGAGAGAGAGAGAGAGAGAGAGAGAGAGAGAGGAAATATTGATATATGTTTATCACAGTAAGGTTACAGTTTTATTCAAAGAACGATTAAAGTTATAAAAATAATAAGAGGAGAGAGAGAGAGAGAGAGAGAGTTGATATTCCCCATTCAGTCTGAAAGACACCAAACCGACGACACGCAGAAAGAGACCTTGTCCAGACAGAGTGCCATTCACGAAAAATCAATAACAGACACAAGGACAACAATAGCAAGATAAGGAAGAAGTAACAGGGAGCAAAATGATGATGATAAAAGGGAAGTAGGGGAGAGTTGACATTCGTGGAGGGGTGAGGGGGAAGGGTGGGAAGCTGACCCCGGGGGTGGGGTTGGGAGTAGATGGGTGGATGACAATGAGAAATCCCTTATAGAGGAAGCAGCCAACTAAAAGGACCATTTCCCTTCTACAGCTCGTGAATTTTTTCGCTCCTTTTTTCAATATATAGGTCGGAATCCATATTCAATACCTATATATATATATATATATATATATATACACATCATTACACATATATATGATATTGATATATATATATGTATATATATATATAATATAGATATATATATATTTATTATATATATAACTCTATACAATATATATATATATATATTATTTATAATAATATATTATTATATATAATAATATATATATATATCGTATGTCTGGATAGAGTATATATACTATATATATATATAATATAATATATATATATATATATGTGTGTGTGTGTGTGTGTGTGTGTGTGTGTGTACATATTAGAATAAAATTCCATCTAATCAATTATCGGCGGGGGTGACCTAGTAAAACGGCTACCTGTGGATGGATCTCGTGGTATATATATATATATATATATATATATATATATATATATATATATATATATATATATATATAAATACTGCCTATTCTGTAACTTTTCTCATTCATTACCTACCTGAAGAGAGAGAGAGCAGTTTCTGAAATATAGTACTTACTTTTTATAATTTGGCGTTTTTATTGACTCCTTATATTAGATATATGTCTATATATATGAATGATAATTTGTCACTGATTTAACACAAGCCTTTTTTTATACTCCTGATAATTAGCCACAAATAACCCACTGCTGTCGAATTCACATCAGCCTGGGATTTATTGACACCCAAAAAGGAATTACATAAGTACGTACACCTACCATGACCAGGAATCGAACCCTAGCATTATGTCTTCAGTCTCCCTTGAAACAGCCATAAAGGACATAATTATTGTTTAGTTCCCTGTAGTGTAAGTTATTTCCAAGGCATAGTGAATTCGATACTGTTTAACTGTATGTGGCTCATTGTTTGAAAGTCTTAAGAATGATTCCTGGAAAATTAGCTGCAAATTGTCATTGAGTCACTGATTGCACACACTGTATTAAGTACTGTGTAGACGCTTTGATTTCGTTTGTAAAGTACAGAACTTGAAAGGAATTTTATATAGGAAAGTCGAAATCGATTCTCCTTTTTTTTTTTTATATATGTGAGTCCGTCAAGTCTACTTTCTTCCACGTAACAACCGTGATAAGCATTAGTTCGAATCCCGGTCGCGATATTGTAAAATAATCTTTTATACTATATTCAAGGTATGTTGAATATAATATTAACGGGATATTATTGGCTTCACATCTGAATATATATTATAGCTGTTTTCCGAAATATATACCATTAACTTTCTATACTTTTTGGCGTTTGTATGGGCTACTTTTATTAGATTATTTACACACACACACACAAGAGGTCCTGTGGATGGACCTCTTGGTATAAATACTACCTTTTCTGTAAACTTTTCTCATTCATCTACCTGAAGAGGGAGACAGCAGTCTCTGAAATATAGTACTTTTCTCTCTATATTTTGGTGTTTTATTTTGGGCTCCTTTTATTAGATATATATATATATATATATATATATATATATATATAGATATATATATATATATGTATAGATATAATATATATATATATATACACACGTATATATACATATATATATATATATATATATATATATATATATATATATATATATATATATATATTATTTATATATAAGTACATATGCATTATTTATATGTGAATATATATTATATATGTATATACATATATTACATATATCAATGTGTATATATGTACATGTATATATAAATGTGTGTGTGCGTGCGTATGTAAAGTAAATAAGTGCCCTGTTTGTACGATCGTATGCTTCTGTATAAATCTCTTTGACATCACTTACCACTGGGCAAAAGGAATAAAAAGAAAAAAAAATAGTATCCCCCACAGAAAACTCAACTCTTGTAATGAGGATGCTGGTGAATAAATGAGAAAGAGATAAAGGAAATGGAATAACAACAGGAGAAACGAGAGGAATGAAATACTGCGAAAGGGTTTAAGATGAGATGCAAATTGGAGGGGCGTGAGTTTTCGGAAACAAGTCAAAAAGGAGACTTATTGGGGGAGTGGAAAGGAATCGCAAAGAGCGATAATAAAGGAAAAATCACACCGAGGAAGAGTGTCAAAAGGACGTAATGAGACATTATAAAGATAAACAAACGGAACAAAAGACGGAAAGAAAGAACGAGGGAAATATGCGATCGTCATGAAAACCAGTTCTGAAATGAAAGCAATTAAAAACCCCCGATGGTCGTTTAGTGCCCTGTGAAAATATAAGGTGTAAGATGAAGATACCAATTAAGCGGTAATACGAAGGGTGAGATTGTACGATAAATTTATGACGGACGAAAAGATGACATTGATTTCGGAGCAGATTTCAAACGACTTTTGTTCTGGAACTGGAAGAGCTGGAAGGAGAGCGGAGGGGAGAGAAAAGAGGAGTCCTCAAGGGCCGTGGAAAGAAAAGGAAGGGGTCTTCCCATAATACGGAAAGAAAGTGGCTTTCCATAATGCGGAAAGAAAGAGTCTATCCGTAATATGGAAAGAAAGAAAGGGGCTTTCCATAATACGGAAAGAAAGGGTCTTTCCTTAATATGGAAAGAAAGAAAGGGGCTTTCCATAATACGGAAAGAAAGGGACGTTCCATAATATGGAAAGAAAGAGGATTTTCCGTAATATGGAAAGAAAGAAAGGGTCATTACACAATATTGAAAAAGGTTTTTTTTCATAAAAGGAAAAGAGAGAAAGGGCCTTTCCATAATACGGGAAGAAAGGGCTTTCCATAATACGGAAAGAAAGAAAAAAGGGTTTTTCCATAATAAGGAAAGAAATGAAGGGGTTTATCCATAATATGGAAAGAGAGGAAGGGGTTTTTCTATAATATGGAAAGAAAGGAAAAGGGTGTTTACATAATACAGAAAGCAAGGAAGGGCTTTTCCATAATACGGAAAGGAAGGAAGGGGTCTTTCCACAATACGGAAAGAAAGGAAGGGGTCTTTCCATAATACGGAAAGAAACAAAGTGGTCTTTCCATAGTACAGAAAAAAGAAAGGAAGAGTTTTTTCCATAATACGGAAAGAAAGGAAGGAGTCTTTCTATAATATGAAAAGAAGGGAAGGTTGTTTCTATAATACAAAAAGAAAGGAACGGGTCTTTCCATTATATGAAAAGAAGGGAAGGTTGTTTCCATAATACAAAAAGAAAGGAAGGGGTCGTTCCATAATACGGAAAGAAAGGGAGGAGTTTTTCAGTAATATGGAAGGAAAGGAAGGGGGATCTTTCCATAATACAGAAAGAAAGGAAGGGGTCTTTCCATAATAAGGAAAGAAAGGATGGGGTCTTTCCATAATACAGAAAGGAAGGTTTTTTCCATAATATGGAAAGAAAGATTCCATAATATGGAAAGAAAGGGTCTTTCCATAATACAGAAAGGAAGGTTTTTTCCATAATATGGGAAGAAAGATTCCATAATATGGAAAGAAAGGGTCTTTCCATAATACAACAAGAAAGGAAGGAGTCTTTCCATAATATGGAAAGACAGGAAACGTCTTTCCTTAATATGGAAAGAAAGCAAGGAGTCTTTCCATAATATGGAAAGAAAGGAAAGGTCTTTCCTTAATACGGAGAGAAAGGAAAGGTCTTTCCATAATACGGAAAGAAAGGAAGGGGGTCTTTCCATAATGAGGAAAGAAAGGGTGGGAAGGACGACGAGCCATCGGGAAAAATTAAGGAAAGTAAAATGGCGGGGGAGAATAATGGCGTAGGGGGCGATAGAATAGAAATGAGTTAAAAGGAGATCACTTTGGTTCCCACCAGAGACTGAAGAATCCGTCGGAAGATCATTAAACAGCGTGTGAGGGAGGTCTGGACAGATACAGGAAAAAAGAGAGAAAATCAAACGGTTGAATTAACCTCCTCCTCCACCTCCTCCTCCTCCTCTGTGTCGTTGTTGTAGCAGCTTCTTTCTTTCTCTCTTTTTCTTTTTCTTTTTCTCCAATTAATCTTCTCTCCTCCCTAAGCTTTCTTCTTCTTTTTTTTTCGTCTTCTGCTGCTGTGAAGTGGAAAGAATCTGGACCTGTCCTTCGTGTGTGCAATAGTTGGCGGCTAATCTTTGTTCTAACTCACCCTTTGTCTCTTGCCGAAGGCTGGAAAGATTCAATTTCTGTTGTTGCGAAGGGCACCAGCAGGGAAAGAAACTTTTTAAGTGACAGACTGCGAAACAAAAGAAGAGTCGTGCTACGGTTTTAAACCTTCCCCACACACACACACACACACACACTCTCTCTCTATCTCTCTCTCACACACACACACACCCACACAAACACACACACTCGCACAGAAATGTCAGCGGCTCGGTATTTTTCTACTGGCCTTTAGAGCAGTGGCCAGAAAAATTATCACCCGCAGAGTCGAAAACAATACGGAATTATGAAGTTATTTTGTTGGTAGCAAAATTCACAGGGTGGAGGGGCACAACCGAACCAATAATATGACCCTTTCGGTCATTTTATTGACGTTTCACCTCTGCTGTCCTAAGAGCAAATAAACCTTTGATGATTTTGATTAGATGCTACTGCAAAATCATTAGAAATTTTTTGTTTCTTGTGGAAAATAGAAAATTATCAGTGTCCAATATCCAGACGGCTAATTTGTGAAGGAAATCTTTGTGCGTGAATCTCCTACAGGTATATGATTAAACTGCACTTCATAAAACTTTCCAGGTGAATTTTCAGCAGCCTGTGCATAGTTTGGCACTTGTCTTTAGTAATACTCTTGAGATTCCAACTTATTAAGACTATTTTATCCATACAAGACTTGTTGTTTTCAATTCTTTTTGAAAGCACGTAAAAAGAACATAATTTTTCAAGTTATATTTTCCCAGCCTCTCTAAATATATATAATTTTTTTTTTGGGGGGGGGGCGGGGGGGGGAGGGTGGGAGTGCGAGGGCTAGAGTGAATCATCATTTCATCCTTCCTAATATTTCTCCACATGCACATCGCAAAACATTGAATTTTTGCATAGTTTTTCCTCCCACGCGAACCTCATTGAAATATAGAAAATGTTGTGATATTCTACTTTTATTTCCCAAGAGAATTACTCTCCTCCCTTTCTTAGAAAGCAAGGTTCTCCATTTATATCTCTCTTAAGCTCAGTCGTAGAATCCGTCCAGATATGGAATAACAGAATTACAGAAAAGAGAACATGATAGGAAAGGCGAGAAAGAAAACAGTTCCAGGAAGGACACTTATTTTGGAAACTAGCAAATCTTATACGGTCAAATAGAACAGGAATAAAGCATCGAAAAAAGGCAGGAGTAACATAACAGATTAACTTCTCTGTTTAGAAAAAATGTCACATAACTGTTTTCATTCCGAAATAAGTTTTAAGGGCAGCTTTTCCTAACAAGATTTGATTAGTTAGGCACATGTGACCTCTATCGTATGGCGCACTTTTGCAGGCAACACCTATTAACACAGCGAGATTTTACATGCCCCATTTGGGCCTACTAAACAATTTTATGCCCCACAGTTCCTTAATCGTATTCAGTCACTTTCTTTTATTTCTTGCCAAGGTATTCTGGCCTTCCAAGCCTAGATACCTCCGTTTAGAGATGTATCGTAGTTAGGGTGGCCATTTCCAAATTTCCAGAAAGAAGGACAATTTAATTTTTTGCCAATCAATTTTTAACCTAAATTAAACTTGATTATTGAGGAGTTGAAATATAAAATTTATAATGTATTATATACCTATACATATATAACTTGACTTGAGTGTTTCAATGTCAAATAGTGTGTGAATAAAGAACTGATATTATTTAATATTCAATTTTATTCATGATGGAACAATTTAGTACATAGCTGGGGTGAAAAATTTAACATTATTTCAGAAACTAAAGGAATTAGCAATCTAATGTTTGTATTTTGCCCCTTTCCTTGCCATCTCTAAGAGTTTTATGTCGGCTAGAAGTTTTCTGTACATGGCTGTACACCGCAGTCTGCAGCTCCATGCCTAGTGTTCCTAACTGTCCCAGCAGCCACTATATAAAATAATTGGCCTTATGTAAAAAAAAAAACAATGGTTATTTAGACCATCAGTTCTCACTGTTATAGTATATATATTCGTATTTATTTATATCTTGAGTATTAATTTATTTTTTTTAGACCCCAAAAGCAGGACAAATCAGCGTCCTTCTTAAGGTGAAGCAGGACAGAGGACAGAATGCTGAAAAACAGGAATGTCCTTCCTAAAGCAGGACGTCTGGCCACCCTAAATTCGTAGTCAGCTGTCTCTCAAGTACAGGATGTAATATATATATATATATATATGATATATATATATTATATATATATATATATATATATATATATATATGATTTGTGTGTGTCCAATGTAGCAAGAATGAGCGCGTGTTCGGAATATCATAAAATCCACGTAGGAAGGTGAGTGAATACCCGGACTTTGAACTCCTGGTTTTCACTCACCTTCTTACGCGATTTTATGATAGAATATATATATAATATATATATATATATATATATATATATATATATATATATATATATATATATATATATATATTATTACGTATTGGGCAGCCTTGTAGTCCCAAAACGTAAGGGGAAAATTTAAGAGGGAAAATATGAGCGCTTAGGACTTACCTTAGATAACTGTAAATGGGATTTGTTTAGTTTTACTCTAGAAGGTCGCCATTGAAAACCCAGCTAATTAATCTACTTCAAGTTTATTTGTAGTAAAAACATGGACTGGCCTGGGATATAGGCAAGGCAACTTGGCCACACATGGTCAGAGCGCCGTATAATGTCTGGACCGCTCCTATCTTACAATAGGGGAAAGCTGGCCAAAAGCAAATCTATTCAACGCTGGTTTTCCAAAATTGATAAGAGGTATCTTGCGGTGTGGAAACACTGACGAGGAGACGTAACAGGTGACTCAGCAAATCTGGAAATTAGTCCCAGATTAGACACAACATAAAATAAGGACTTCTTGCAGTAAATTCCAGCTACAATGTCAGTCACTTTTCTCTAACACACACTGGGGGAGGAACTCTAGTGTTTAAATGAGATATTCAATGAAGACTTAATCTTGGACAGGTCACAGCGGGCAACATGTGCCCCGATGATGGACAAACGGATTTCAGTAGAGAAGTGATAAAAGGGAGATTTGAAATGGAAATAGCAAGATTCGTCTTGGAGGAATAGGGCTGGTTGGATTTTGCACTTTCGAGACGTACCTTTAATCCTTAGAGGCTTGAACATGTGTTGTGGTGTCTGTGGAGGGCTCCAATCAGCGTCGACGGAACAAAGGGCTGACTTCACTTCAGAGAGAGGGCACGTCTGCCAAACTGGAGCAACTAGCATGGACTGAAAGCAGAGCAGGGCATTTCCAAGCGCCCTGGGATTCACACACACCGTCCGGCATTGTCTGGAACGATGCAAAAACACAGCCAGCAGATTTGTGGGAAAAGAGGTCTTAAGCTAGGAATTCCTAAAGCCCACATCGAAGCCTATATAACCCCTGCGACCTGCCTTTATTACTCTACACTCTAGGCCTATCGTTAGCGGCCTATTTTCTCCCAGGCCGGACATGCCAATCCCCCCACCCCAAGTCATAAATGTGGTGGTAAAATGGCTGCCCTTATAGCAAATATTAAAAATTACTGATACTGGGAAGACGAGGCGATCAAAATCCGTAAGAATATAGATATATATATAATATATGTATTTATATATATATATATATATATATATATATAATATATATATATATATATATATATATATATATATTATAACACCTACAGACATACATATTACATATATATATATATATATATATATATATATTATATATACATACCACATACATACATATATACATATAATATATATATATACTATATATATATATATATATATATGTATATATATATATATATAGTATATATATATATATATATATACACACACACACACACACATATATATATATATATATTATAATATATATATATATATGTGTGTGTGTGTGTGTGTGTGTGTGTATGTGTGTGTGTGTAATATATATATAGATATATATATATATATATATATATATTATACTATATATATAGTATAATTCACGTACATACATACACACACAGAAGGTTCATTGTGGTAAATGTCGTTGCAAGCATATGCGTGTTCACAATTTGACAGGAGAGGATAGAACCTGAAATGTCAGGGTAATATCTGAAGTCTCTTTTGATGCCCAGAATCGTTACGTAACTCGAATGACGAAAATTCGGCCAAACGAAATACACAAAAAACGACGCGCCAAGTTCGCGAAAAGAGCGAACGAGCTGGAAAAAAAAAAAAAAAAAAAGTTCTTTGTGGAATATTTCTTCTTTCTTTGTTTGCTATTTTCTGTAGCCCGGGAAAAAAAGTGAGGGAAAACAAAAGAAAAACTATAAAAACGGAAAATATTTATTTTGGAGCATTGTCGAAACAACCCTGGCTAGTAGCTGTTGCCTATATCGGTATTAGAAAAGTTTTTTGGAGTTTTGGTTCATGTCGAGAGTGAAGGCGCCATTTTGCCCTGACCCCACAGCCTATTTTTCTGTTGTTTTCTGGGATCGTCGACCCGCGACAGGACCTCCTTAACTGTGGCCTTAACGACACTTCAGGCTTCTCTTGGGGTTGTTAGCCGACTTCGTACACGGTCGTTAACAACGATTTTTGTACACTTTTAATTGACTTCGAGATATTTGTGATGGCTGGCGTTTGGGAGTCGCTTTGAATCATTGCACTGAAAAAATTTTTTTTCGTCGATTTGTTTCTTTTCATTATTCCTGTAAGTCACGATATGTCATTCTAATTTAATTTGCTTACGTCATTTTTATTTATTTATTATTTTAAATAGTTTTCCTTTTCTAGTAACTGGTCTCTTCTTTCTGTATTTCCGATTATCTTTTGTTATTTCTTTCAAATGAACCTCATATTCTTTGGAAGTTTGGGTTTCAGTCTGTGGCCCCTGTGGGTTTGTTCCATGTGAATATGGTTCATCTCCTGTTAAAAATAATAATAATAATAATAATAATAATAATAATAATAATAATAATAATGGTTGCAGGTCCACAATAATATCGCATGTGAGTATAGTAAGGTCTTTAATGGATGATAAAAGCTTTCGAACCTTGTACTAGGTTCAATCGAAAGCTTTTATTATCCACTACAGACCTTATACTCACATGCGATATTATTGTGGACCTGCAACCATTTTCATCATTTTCGACACGGAAAATTGTGCCCAATAATAATAATATAATAATAATAATAATAATAATAATAATAATAATAATAATAATAATAATAATAATTTATTCTGAGATTATTACTTCACATATTAATTCTTCATTCCATTTGTATACATTCCATTTTCAGGATCATTTTAAATTATTCATAATGACTTATGAATTGGAATTCCTTTGACATCCAGCACTACCATTTTTTCCCTGATAGGTCCAGCCATTAGCTTACTGTGAAGTCAAACGTGCCTAGGTCATCAGCTGCATTTAGGCGGCATTAAGGCCTATCAGCAGCCTGTTAACACTCGTTCTTTGATCTTTCCAGGGGCCGTTTTCATCTCTTCATTTATTGCTGGTGGTAGAGACGATATTATGGTTTCTGTTTTTTTTTTCTTTTTTTTTTAAACTTTGGCGATTTAGACTTGTGGCTTATAGTAATAAACACTTGCGATAATTTGCAATTTTTTTTAGTACTGAATAAGTTAAGTATATCTTAGTTTTACCAGACCACTGAGCTGATTAAAGCTCTCCTAGGGCTGGCCCGAAGGATTAGATATTCTTACGTGGCTAGGAACCAGTTGGTCACCTAGCAACGGGACCTACAGTTTATTGTGGGAGCCGAACCACTTTATATCGAGAAATTGATTTCTATCACCAGAAATAAATTCCTCTGATTCAAGTGTTGGCAGAGCCGAAAATCGAACTTCGGACCACCGGATTGGTAGCTGAGCGCAAAAACCACTCGTCCCCACCAAATGGTAGTCAATGAAAGGTGATGAAAGCTCAGTCCTCTACGCTTCTGTTCATAAGTTATGTAGCAAAGGTATATTCAAGCAAGACACCAAATAAAAAAATATAGAAATTTTTATATATATACGTAGTTAACAGGGTGTGGTATTGGTACGATCAGAACCAAAAGCGCTACTGATGATGATAGAAATATCATCATTCCTGTTGTGTTGAAAGATTTAACTTACTGTAAACCGTCATCTTGATCACAATGACAAATAGAAGGGGCAACAAGAGTCGTTAAGCATCCAGTAATGCAATTAGCGTGATTAGCCGAATGAACGGTTTATTTAACTTTTCCTTAACAAAGTCAGGGACTCAATTAGCATAGGCTGTCAAAACTCCCACGTCATTTGCATTTCCATTGAATAAGCAATCACTGTAAATAAACGGAAATAGAATTATATACTGTAACCCGGACTAGATTCCACGCCAACTTGGAATTAGTTTCCCATGGAAGTTAGTGGATCCTTAAATGACAATTCGTAAATCAGTTCTCTAGGCTTCGCAACATTTTCTTAACAAACAGACAAACCAAATAAATCAGCCTCCTTGGATACGAAAAAGTCAAAGAAAGCACACGACAATAAAAACTTTTTTATTTAAGCAAGGAAACACGTGTAGACAAACCATTTATCTATTTTATCTTTTAGATAGTTTAATCAGTAGATACATGGAAAATATAGTAAGATTATTCTGATTATGAATATAATACTCGTTCGTGATTGCACAGCATGTTTGAGCAGAGGCTCTCATTGCAAAGGAGGGGATTGAATTCAGATTACTCGTAATAATAAATGAGATCTTAAGTGATCCTTTAATATAATACTAATGTAGTGAAATACAAAACTAGTAACATCGATTTTCCTCAACTCGGATAATTCGAAGCACAGAGAAAAAATAAACTAAGCGAGAGACGAATAAAAAAAATTCAATTTAATGCATAGAATTTCCTTTCCTTTTTTTTAAGGGGCTTTGTAAAAATTAAATTTGAAATTCAGATTTAAACTGAAAATTCAATTACTAGAAGATAAAAGCTGTGTATTCAGAAAAGAGGAGCGACGAGACTTCAAAGGTATCTGGGAAATTTGATATTCTGTGGCGGAAGTTTTCAGTTATTCGCTGCTAAAGAAAAAAAAAACACACATTTCTGTCACATTTTCCGTTTGTCTATTAAGCTGCTCTCCTCTGAGTCTGAGGTACAAGTAAACAGTCTCGCTTTTCAGTTGAATGGCTTCAAAAAGTATCACTTGTTTCATGAACATGTTTCTTTATTGAGGTGAAGTAAAAAGGGAAAATATAAATACAGCGAAGTTGTTTACATGCGGCTGTCATAAGGTAGGTAGCACCCATGTTGACGGGGTCAGGCAACGAATATTAAGGTTGCAGTAAACAAATATTTTCAGTACAACAGCGTTATTACTTTAGGTATTCTTTACACGCATAACATACCCCTGTATATTGTTACTCTGATTATGTAAAGCTTGCATACATACTCATCCTATATAATATAGATACATGTATGTAATATATATATATATATATATAATATAATATATATATATATATATATATATATATATATATAATATATATATATAATATATATATATAGTATATATATATATAATAGTTATATATATATATATATATATATATATTATATATATATATATATATATATATATATATATATATATAGTATATATATATATAATTATATATATATATACTTATTATGTAAAGCTTGCATACATATCTCATCTATATAAACTATATATACATGTATATATATAATATATATATATATATTATATATATATATGATATATATAAGTATATATATATATATAGATAATATATATATATACATAATTAATTAATATATATATATATATATTTATATATATATATATATATATATATATATATATTATATATATATATATATTATATAGCCTTTCTTGAAGCTTCAGTATTGTGATTGTAATCCTTTTTGAATCCATTTTATATATATATAATATTATATATATAATATATATATATATATGTATATATATATGATATTATATATATATATATATATATATAATTGTGATTCTCATTTTTGAAGCTTCAGTATTCTTATTGCAATTCTTGAAGTTTTAGTGTTGTGATTGTAATCCTTGAAGGTTCTGTGTTATGAATGTAATTTTAATTATAAATCACAAATGTATGGCTATTTTGGAGGCTGTTAACGTCCAAATGTCGTCTTAATTTTTTAAAAACCATATCATCCTAAAGCATTGCACATAAGCGCCTCGATTATCGGAAAATGTTAATGTGTTGTATTATAAGCGTGATACACAAAATTTGTATTTATTTCATAAATTTCTAATGATGAGAATTTTCATGCATATGACTCAGTAATTTTCCAAGGTGTGGTGATCTGCAAAGGAAAGCTGTATTGGACTTTATTTATCCTCATGATTATTCGAAACTGTTCGTAAATGCCACCTTTTCATTGTCAGTCTTCGAGGGATTCTATCATTGTCAGTATTAAGATGATATAAATGGTGGCAGCTATGACGTAGGAACGTCAGATTTTCTCAGATCTTGAACTAATAAAATCTCTGCCAAGTCGCTGGAAATAAAGAGGACACTGAAGAAAAAAAAAGGGGCGGGGGGAAGAAAGGAGAGAAAAATAATAACCTTTGTCCCAATAATTAATGACTGGGAGGACAACTCTGCCTTAAAATCGCTGTGTCTTTTAAAGTTCCCGAATGAAGACGAACTGCGGGGGAAAGAGTCTGGGTGGGGGGAGGGGCGGGGGGGTCGCAGTTTATTCTTCGGCACCGGAGCATAATAATCTCACGTCAAATTCTTATCCAGCCAATAAGAGCTCACGAATCGGGGCCAAGAACGTCAGCAGCCTTGGGCCTTTCGAAAAGGTGGTGTTCCCGCGACTCCCTGACCCGGAGTCATCCTTATGGGCTCCGCTACATAAGCCCGTGGTCAGGGTCCCATTTGGGATACAGCGAAGTTGAAATTCCTTTGTGTGAGAAAGCTAAAGTCACCCTTACAAACGACACATCCTCTTAGTCCGTGATTGGGAGCCATTTAAGATTGCTCGCTAAGCAGAAGCTTTTGACCGCCAACCAAAATTAAGCGAAAGTGTTTGGGTCTAGAGAGGTTAAAAAGGAGTTGAAAAAAAGAAAAAAGAATTGAGTATTGATTGAGGTACATCTCTCCGCCAAGGGTAAGAATACTAATCTTTCTCTAGTCAAGATGAATTTTCTGTTTTTAGACGGTGGTGTTTGTCTGGTTCCAGAAAAGGGGTTAAAAGGTTTATGAAAATGACCTTTACACTACCTGGTTCTGGATGTTATTTGCTGAAAAAGTTCGAGGAGAAAAAGCAGTTACAAAATTCCAAATATGGTTCAGTATTGGGTGCGTTTATTTGTACATAATTCCAATATCGTTCGGTCTCTTATCATTGTTATCTTATGATCAATAAACCTATCTAAGGAGATTTTGAACATAAAAAAAAAGAGGTTTGGTTCCTTAAATAACTATTGACGTATTTCAGTTGCCTTATAATGACGTTGCTTATTCTCGTAGATAGGTCATTAATAACTGATGAGCTTGATACATGAGGGACTTTAGCCATTAAAACTACCGCACTTCATTTCATTTGCGTTTGACATACTACTACTTTTGTCAGGCAGATAGATAGATAAATAGATAGATAATTATTACTATTATTATTATTACACTGGTCAAGTTGATGGAGCGTACATTTTCGTTCATTTACCCTCGTGACTATAAAGAATTTTGATTGTCAAGTGTGAGTATGTTGTACTGAGTAATTTTTTAATCCCCTTTAGCCTTTTCGCTTCCCGTTTAGCAGCATTTTCCAGACGTCACCTCTAAATTTCTTGATGTAGACAAGCAGGCAGCGATCAGTGGCAAGAGCAAATGTGTTGACTCGTCGTAACCTTTCCTTTTAGACTGCAAATCTACGTCTCGCTTTAAACTTCCCTCCTCGACTTTTCTGTTGAAATCCTCCTTTCATACTCTATTCAATTCAGTTGAAAGGGAAAGGGTCTTCGGGTAGATTCTTGGAAGTGGAATTGAAGGTGGTTTGGATAAGGAGCAGACCCATATGCACATGAGGTGGTGATTTGGAAGACTTCCAAAGAGCGTAGCTTTTTAGGAAGGGCGTTGGGTCCCGTTAGTTTGTTTTTCAGAATAAAGTTTGTGAGCGTAGTCCTATAAACCTCATTTGATGTATTTTTTCTTATTTCATTTTATATTTTATCCTTTCTAATTCGCAGTGAAATGAAATTGGTGCTCTTGGCCTTGTGAATATATACACGTTCTTCAACTCAACATGCTACCTCTCCTAACCCTTTCCCCCATTCCATAGCATATCTTGACCACTCACTTTTTAGTGGAACGGGAATGGCTCTTTTCCAACCTCTTCTTGTCCCCGTTCCTTGGACAGACATCCGTACGTATCCTATTCCAACAGGTACAGCGAAGAAATGATAAAACGTGAAGTTGATGGTTCCGAATTTTCCATCAAATTCATTTCAAATTTTGAAATATCACAAACTCCTCTACTGTTTTCAGGACCCAGTGGTTCTCCTCCGTTTATGTGATTGGATCACCCTCTGTATATGTGATTGGGCCCTCTTCTGTTTATGTGATTAAGTATTCCTCTGTTTATGTAATTAAGTCCTCCTCTGTTTATGTAAGTCCTACTACTATGTGTATGTGATTGGGTTCTCCTTTGTTTATATGATTGAGTCCTCCTCTGTATGTGATTGGGACCTTCTCCGTTTATGTGATTAAATATTCTTTTGTTTATGTAATTAAGTCCTCTTCTGTTTATGTGACTGAGTCCTCCTATGTTATATGATTTGGTCCTCTTCTGTTTATGTGATTGAGTCCTCTTCTGTTTATGTGACGCCTCTGCAGTCACTTCAGAAAGTATAATAATCAGTATACATCAGAATTCTAGAATATTGCGTACAATGTTTCAGTTCTTACTCAAAATTTTTCAATAAGTTTTCCTTGTGTCATCACGAGCTTCTGCTCCTTGAGCAGTCAATACCCGATAAGTTTCAACCATTTTTGGGCCAACTTCTGTAGTAAAACTGAAGGGTAATTATGAAAGGCGTGCAGAAGGACAGTACGTTATGGATTGAAAATTTGTGAGCTTCCTAAGTTATAGATAAAAATTTACAGTGTGTCTAAATGAATATATTTATATATATCTATTTACATAGTAATACACATATATATGTATAATATATACTGTATATATATATACTGTATAATATATAATATATTTATATATATATACGTATATATATACGTATTATATATACATATATATATATATATATATATATATATATATATAATAATATATATATTTATATTAAAGGTGCATATACACAAACTTTATATATGAATATACGTATATGTATTATATATATATATATATATATATATATATATATATATATATATATGTATGTATGTATGTATGTATGTATGTATGTTTACGTATGTATGCATGTATGTATGTATATGTATATATTAATAAACACACTTACTATATATATATATATATATTATATATTATATACATATATAATATAGTGGGTTTATTTAATATAGACATATACCACACATATGCATACACACACACATATATATTATATATATAGTTTGTGTATATGCATCTTTAAAGTTAGAATTCACCATTTCCCGCATATTTTAAACCAGGGAGTTATTGCAGGACGCTGAGCCGCCGCGGAATATGGATAGGTCATCCTTCCAGAAAATCCTAATCCCTTCCCGGGACCCATCTTTGCGTCCCATCATTCATGCCTCCGTTTCAATTATATACGACGCTTGCGACGCTCACGTTCAAAGGATAACAAATTCCGCAGTTACGCGAAATACCTGAGATTTGTTCGGGATAGTTCATCTGCTGAAACATATATATATTGTTTCTCCTCCCAGAAACTATAGAGTGTATTCTCGAATAAAGTCAGGTAGTAAAAAAAAAAATTTTTTTTTCGCCCATACAGTTCAGGCGTTTGGTATTGTAAAACGGAGAGAGAGAGAGAGAGAGAGAGAGAGAGAGAGAGAGAGAGAGAGATTGATTTTTTTTAGCTGTACAGTTCAGAGTTTGGTTTTATGAAGAGAGAGAGAGAGAGAGAGAGAGAAATTATATTTTGTTTCAACCATACATTTCACCATTTGATATAGAGAGGAGAGAGAGAGAGAGAGAGAGAGAGAGAGAGAGAGAGAGAGAGAGAGGTATCCAAACCTGGCCGTTTGTATCGCCATGCAATTGCAGTGTCACCTAAATTCGTTACCTTCTTTTTTGTTTTGTTTTTTTCTCCTGTAACCAAAATCCCTTTTCTATTCATTTTGTCGAAGCCGCAACGAAGATATATTTCATTGCTAATAGAGGCCATTTAGGACGCAGCGAACCGAACTACAAGTTTTTATTGCCTTTGTAAATAAAAAGTAAAAAAAAAAACAAACAGCCAAAATAAAGCCGCGCTACTCTTGGCATATTTTGTGCGGCGTTTCTATGCATTACGTGAGTTGTGCAGCCTTAAGGAAGAAGACTCCGTAAGGGAGCTAGTGCCGCCAGTTCGCCTTGCACGGTGTACTGTAGGCATTACTTGAGGTTCTATTCGGCCTTTCATCATCTCACTAGTAATTGAGTGGGTAAAACCGGTCAAAAGAATTATATATATATATATATATATATATATATATATTATATATATATATATATATATATATGAATAACTTGATCACGAAATATATAAAACGTGATGCTTGTCATGGTAATGGCTTCATTGCAACGAATGATAAGTTAAAGGAAAGGAAAATGCATCTTCGAGAAGTTCTGCAGCACGGAGGCTTTCGCGTGTGTGTTGGAGGCGCCTGTTCTCATGATGGTTCTAGAATCGGCAGGAGTTGTGGAACGCGACACGGGCCGTCACGTCGTGAGAAACGCAGCGAAATATGATGCAATACTTCGTTGAGATTCTTCTAAGAAGTTCCGGTAATCTCGGGAGCCTGTGACGTTCGCTGGTAGGCCACGAAGTAGGAGGGAGCAGATCATCAGTAAGAGTCACAGATCAGATTATCAGTGAGAGCCCAGCAGCAGAGATCAGAGATAATCAGAGAGAGAGATAAGAGAAGAAGAAACAGACGAAGGATCAGAGAGGAAAAGGCGCTCGAGACTTTGGTCGAATTCTGGTCAAGTCGTCCAGTTAGAGAGAACGACCGAGGTACTTTCGACGTTGAGCAAGCCTTGAGAGAAGAAACTTTCTACAAGAGGTTTCGAGGAGTTCCTGCCCTTCAAGTATCAAGAATAGACATTATTTTCTGCAATACAGAGTCAAGAGGACGTCTACAACTACAGTTCCTTACAGTTCTCCTTTTATGAAGCCACCACTTTGAGCATAGGTGTCCGACAGGGCAAAACTTGCCAGCAAGTATGAACATTACCTCACTGTTCCCCCAGTTCATACAGTGTAAGATTTGCCTTTGTTATGTAAATAGGAGACACCATTCTGCATTTATCTTTGTTAGTAAGCTTGTAAATAAACCTTTGTTGTGTTTGTGTATCTTTCTGTATTCGTATCCCCAGTTTCAACTGTTGGTGTTGAATTCTTTTTTGTTTATCATAATATCGAACTTGGAGCGGACCTCTCGGGGTTCGTAACATTTTGGCGACCTTGCTTAGAATCTATATTCAGCACTGTAACAGTTTGAAATAGGGAGAATATAGAAAGAGCCGGAATGAGTGAGGTGGTGAAAGAGTTTATTGAGTTGGGTAAGCTTCTAGGTCTAGAGGGGAAGGATCTCCATGAGTATGTTGAAAAGAAAGAAAGAGAGTAGTATGAGAGAGATGAAAGAAGCGGCTGAGAGAGAGGAAAGAGCAGCTGAGAGGGAAGTGCAGCAAGCGAGAGAAGCAATGAAAATGCAGCAAGAGAAAGAGAGAGAAGCAATGAAAATGTAGCAATAGAAAGAAAGAGAAGCAATGAAAATGCAGCAAGAGAAAGAGAGAGAAGCAATGAAAATGCAGCAATAGAAAGAAAGAGAAGCAATGAAAATGCAGCAAGAGAAAGAGAGAGAAGCAATGAAAATGCAGCAATAGAAAGAAAGAGAAGCAATGAAAATGCAGCAAGAGAGAGAAGTAATGAAAATGCAGCAAGAGAGAGAAGTAATGATAATGCAGCAAGAGAGAGAAATGTTGGTAATGCAGCAGGAAGAAAGAGAGAAAGAGAAAAAGAACGTATGCACAAGTTGAAAATTGCTCGGTTGAGGCAAAGCACTCTTAACAGTCAGTCAGGCCAGAACGAAAATGAAGCTGATAGGTTAGGTATGAGTGCAGTGCTGAAATTAGTGCTAAAGTTTGATGAGTTTAAGTAAGTACGAAATATTTCATGTGTTTTGAGAATTTAATGGAAAGAGTAGGTTCTCCTAAAGAAATGTGGACTTTATATTTACAGTCAGTTTTGAGTGGTAGGGCACTTACTGTGTATAGTTGCATGTCTAAGGAGGAATGTGATGATTATATTGTGAAAGAAACTGTTCTTAGCATGTACAGGTTAGTACCGGAGGCGTACTGTAAGAAATTTAGAAGTTTGAGAAAGGACGAAAATATTACGTATGTAGAATACGGTAAGAAGTTAGAAAGGCTGTTTTTTGATTGGTTAACCTCTGCTAAAGTTGAGGATTTTGATGGTTTGAAGAACTTAGTGTTGTTAGAAAACTTCAAAGATAACGTATCCCCTGAGATTAAGCTTTATATAGAAGATAGGCGAGAAGTATCTTTTGAAGGAGCAACTAGGTTAGCTGACGAATATAGTTTAACTCATAATTTGAGTGTTAGTAAGAAACGAAATGATCCTTCGTCTGGTAGAGTACAAAGCGGTAAAGGTTCCAGTTCTAGTAATAGCAATGCGAGTAAAAGTGACTATTCCTGTTATACATGCGGAAAACCTGGTCATACGTCTAAGGTTTGTAAGAGTAAAGTTAGTGGCTCAGAATGAACTTGTTTCCGATGTAATGTGAAAGGGTATTTAGCGAGAAATTGTGCAGTAGAAAGGAAGGACGTTAAGAAATCAGTGTCTCTAGTTAACCTTTCGTCAAGTAGGAATGATGAGATGAGAGAAACTAGGAAATTTTTTGGTGAATTTCTGTCAGAAGGTGTAGTTTCCTCTCTTGGAGGAGTATTTTTGAGGGAAGTAGTCTTGCTTCGAGACAAAGGAGCTGCTGTCTCACTGATTAGGAGAGAGAGTGTGCTGAACAGGGCGGGAATCAATATGGAAGAAAAAGTCATGTTAGGTGGATTTCCTAACACTTGTGTTCTGTGTCCTTTGTTGAAGTTGAATTTAGAAAGTCAGGTAGTTTCAGAAGTGAAACTTGCAGTTGTTGACAGTTTGCCCGTTGATGGCGTTGACATTATTGTCGGGAATGACTTAGCTTATCCAAGAATGTGAATCCTGTTGTGAGGGATATTCCAGTGCCTGAAATGGTAGTCGGGTTTAGATACAGACATAGACTACGGTCATAATTTGTTTCGTGGATTCGAACGAGTGTGAGTTCGTGGATTCGAACGATAGTGAGTTTGTGGATTTGAACGTGAGTGAGTTCGTGGATTCGAACGATAGTGAGTTTGTGGATTTGAACGTGAGTGAGTTCGTGGATTCGAACGTGAGTGAGTTCGTGGATTCAAACAAGTGTATGAGTGTGGCACTAATAACCTTTTTAATAAGGATGAGCTAGTCAAGTTTCAGAGAGAGGATGAGACACTAACCAGAATTTTTGAATGTGAGCTGGATGATGATCTCGATGATGTGTGTAAGGAAACCTTTTGTTTAAAGGACAAAGTTTTGTGTCGTTATGTTCGTCCTAAGTCAGGTAGTAAAGGGGAAATCACCGAACAATTAGTGGTTCCTAGGAAGCTTCGTGAGCTAGTGTTGAAGTTAGCACATGATGAGCAAGGACATTTAGGAGTAAATAAAACTTTCAGGTGTATTAGTAGGGTGTACTTTTGGCCTAAAATGAAGAGTGACGTAAAGAGGTATGTTTTAAGCTGTCATGAATGCCAAATCAAGTAATTCCCTGAGCTCCGTTGTGTAATATTCCTTCAGTAGGCGAACCTTTTGAGAATGTAGTTATCGATATGGTTGGACCTTTGCCTAGAAGTAAGGGAGGGAATTTATATCTGTTGACAATCATTGATAGACTAACTCGCTATCCCGAGGTAGTACCCATAAGAAACTGTAATGCGAGGACCGTAGTTAAACGATTGTTAAATTATTTTTCTAAGTTTGGTCTGCCTCGTACTATACAGTGATAATGGTAGTAATTTTGTATCCAAATATTTCAAGGATAGAATGAAAGAGTTAGGCATTAAAATCGTAACTTCCACACTTTATCATCCCGAATCACAAGGCATTGTGGAGAGATTTCATCAAACGTTAAAGAGTTGTTTACGGAAATTGTGTGAGAACTTCGAACAAGACTGAGAAGAAAAGTTACCATTTGTTCTGTTAGCTTTAAGGTTGGCACCGAACGACACTACAGGATTTAGTCCTTTTGGAAATGTTAAAATGTAACTTAATGAATAAAGAAGGTAGTGAGGACTACATCACTAATCTAGAGTATTATAAAAACAGTTTAAGAGATGCTTGGCAACTAGCAAAGGAGAACGAGAGGGAGAGTCAAGGGGAAACTAAACGGAAACATGATCTTAGATTGAAAGAGAGACATCTCTGTGTAGGAGATAAAGTTTTAGTATTAATCCAGAAAGAAGGTCCCTCTTTATCATATAAGTTCGAAGGTCCTTTTTCAATTTTAGAGAAGAGGGGGAATCTGAATTATTTAATAGATATGGGTAAACGTAGAGCAAAGTGGCTGGATGTAAACTTGCTCAAGAAATATAACGAATGCCCCGTGCCTGTAGTAATGGTGTCCCAGAAAGAAATTAGTTTTGAGAAAAACTCCGAGGTGCTTAAGAATTTCGAAGTTTTTAATCAGGGTTTAGAAAAAGAAAAGGTGAGGGAAATACGTAATGTTTTAGTGAATTATCCTGAAACTATTAGTGACAAACTAGGCCTAACCAATTGTTTTAGAACATGATATTGAGTTGCAGGACACGAAACCCATTAGGCAAAATCCATATCGTCTGAGCCCAGAAAAGGCAGAATCTGTGAGGAAGGAAATTAGTTACATGCTAAATAATGATTTGATAGTACCTAGCGATAGTGAATGGAGTTCCCCAGTATTTCTGGTGAAAAAGGAAGGTGGATCAGATAGATTATGCATTGATTTCTGGAGGGTAAACAGTGTAACGAAGCAAAGTAATTTTCCCTTACCCAGGATGGACGATTGCTTAGATAGAATCGGAAATTCCAAGTTCATCTTGAAGCTTGATTTGGCTAAAGGTTATTGGCAAGTACCTTTAAGTGAACGAGCCCGGAAAATATCCGCCTTTATAACGCCATTTGGTAGTTTTGAGCCCAAAGTTATGGCTTTTGGCTTGAAGAACGCTGCCAGTACCTTCCAAAGGTTAATGAGTAAAGTTTTAAATGGCATCAACAACTGTGTCGTGTACTTAGATGATCTTGTAATATTTTCTGAGACTTAGGAGGATCATGTAAGAACTTTGCCAAGAGTCTTGGAGGGCCTTACCAAAGCGAATCTCGTTCTTAATCTAAGGAAATGCGAATTTGGGAAAGCCTCCATTACTTATCTAGGACATAAGGTAGGTCTTGGTAAAATCTGTCCAAAGGATCGGAACATAGAAGTTATCATGAATTTCCCAATCCCAAAAATTAGAAAACAGGCCATGAGATTTCTCAGAATGGTTACGTATTTCCGTAGATTCGTACCAAATTTCTCGGAAATAAGCGCTCCCATAACTAATCGGTTTAGGAAAGGACGCCGTTTTGTATTTGATGTCGCATGTGTGGAAGCCTTCAACAAGTTAAAGGATATAATGATTCACGAGCCAGTTCTATTATTACTTGGTTTTGGTAAGGAATTTAATTTAGCAATTGATGCCAGTGATATTGGCGTAGGAGGGGTTTTGTTACAAGAAGTGAATGGAATGAAACTTCCAGTTGCCTATTATTCAAAGAAACTGAATAAAGCGCAACAGATCTATTCCACTATTGAGAAGGAATTGTTTGGTTTAGTTACAGCCTTGCAACACTTTGAGATTTACGCACGTATTAATTCTGTTTTAACTGTGTATACTGATCATAATCCGTTGGTTTATTTAGAGAGGTTTAAGAAAAAGAATAAACTTATAATGCACTGGAGTTTAGAATTACAAGACTATAACCTGAAGATAGTTCATATGAGGGGAAAGGATAATGTTATAGCTGATAGCCTCTCTAAAGATTTTTCAGAATGAGTAGCCTAATGAGAGTTTTCTGTTTTGGCACGAATGGGTGAGTGAATGGAGAAGTGTTAAAGCTTTATGCAGAATTGTTCCCCTGCTGTTTAATTCTTGCTCCTCTTTAGAAAAAAAAAGTAAAATCATTTGATTTAATTTTTTTTTGTTTTGGGGGGGGTGGGCGTGTCATGGTAATGGCTTCATAGCAACGAATGATACGTTAAAGGAAAGGAAAATGCATCTTCGAGACGTTCTGCAACACAGAGGCTTTTGCGCGTGTGTTGGAGGCGCCTGTTCTCATGATAGTTCTAGAATCGGCAGGAGTTTTGTGGAACGCGACACGGGCCGTCACGTCGTGAGAAACGCAGCGAAATATGATACAATACTTTGTCGAGATTCTTCTAAGAAGTTCCGGTAATCTCGGGAGCCTGTGACATTCGCTGGTAGGCCATGCCCCCAGGTTGCTGTATAGATACGACTGATGAAGTAGGAGGGAGCAGATCATCAGTAAGAGTCACAGATCAGATCATCAGTGAGAGCCCAGCAGCAGAGATCAGAGATCATCAGAGAGAGAGATAAGAGAAGAAGAAACAGACGAAGGATCAGAGAGGAAAAGGCGCTCAAGAATTTGATAGAATTCCGGTCAATTTGTCCAGTTAGAGAGAACGACCGAGGTGTTTTCGACGTTGAGCAAGCCTTGAGAGAAGAAACTTTCTACAAGAGGTTTTGAGGAGTTCCTGCCTGTCAAGTATCAAGAATAGACATTATTTTCTGCAATACGGAGTCAAGAGGACGTCTACAACTACAGTTCTCCTTTTGTGAAGCCACCACTTCGAGCATAGTTGTCCGACAGCGCAAAACTTGCCAGCAAGTATTAACATTACCTCACTGTTCCGCCAGTTCATGCAGTGTAAGATTTGCCTTTGTTATGTAAATAGGAGACACCATTCTACATTTAGCTTTGTTAGTAAGCTTGCAAATAAACTTTTTTTGTGTTTGTGTATCTTTCTGTATTCGTATCCCCAGTTTCAACTGTTGGTGTTGAATTCTTTTTTGTTTATCATAATATCGAACTTGGAGCGGACCTCTCGGGGTTCGTAACAATGCTATGTATAAATAACGGTAATGCCACGGAGGAAAAATGAAAAGACTAGAAATGCCGAGATCTTTACGTCTACATGATCCTTTACTTGAGGCACAACTGTATATATATATATATATATATATATATATATATATATATATATATATATATATATATATATATATATATATATATAAACAAACAGGTCCAATCAAACAAATCACCTAAGCGCTCTTAGTAATGTCCCATTCGTTCTTCAGCTGTTAAATAAAGGAACAAGCAAAGTACAATGATTTCTGCATCTTCATTTGGAGGTTTGGATGAGGACCGCTATAATCCCTTGCTCCTTTCAGTAAGGTCACGCTCCCACTTGCCTCCTTTCAGTATGGGCGACAGTCCTCTTTACCTCAGTGGCGTGATTGGTATGGTCTTGGCCTGCCACCTCGGTGGCCGCGAGTTCGATTCTCGGGCACTGCTGAGGGGGTTAGAGATGTGTATTTCTGGTGTTAGAAGTTCACTCTCGACGTGGTTCGGAAGTCACGTAAAGCAGTTGGTCCCGTTGCTGAATAACCTCTGGTTCCATGCAACGTGAAATCACCATACATACAAACAAACAAACATCTTTACCGTTGGTACTCTTGCGGAGGATCTCGCTGACCCAAACGCAAAACACCACCCTGAGAGTAACATGGCTGCGGTTTGTATTCATGAAGTAATTTATATGAAGATCAATAATTTGTTTACGGAACGTTTTCAAAAGATGGTCCTCTCTCTCTATGGCGTCTCGCTGGGAAGCCGCCGTCGCCGCTGCAAAGTATAAATATGCATTTTGATACCGGAGGTTGATGGAGAGAAGGCGATCCATGCCTGGAATTTCTCTCTGATCTTCCTGCTGACAAACGCCACCCGGTTTCTCCGTGTTAAATGTTCTCCTGAACGTTTATCCCCCCCGCCCCCTTCCCTCCTGCTCAAGTACGTAATAATTGATAGAAGTTCATTCTCGTCGTGGTTCGAAGTCACGTAAAGCCGTTGGTCCCGTTCCTGAATAACCAATGGTTCCATGCAACGTAAAAACACCATACAAACAAACAAGTAGCTAATTAAAGAGCTTATATGGGGCCTCGATTGCGGCACACGACGACGAGCTGTTTTCCAGAGGTGCGATGGAAGGAAGGAAGGAATTCTTGGGCGAAATTGCTTTTCCAGGTATGTCCGTTCCGCGGAAGAGACGTAGTTACAATGGCCTTTTTAACATTCGCACATGCAGTTTTGCGAATCCACTTGTGTAAATACTGGAGAAGAGAGAGAGAGAGAGAGAAAAGAACCTCAGAACCTCAGACAAGAGAAACTTTTAGGAGAAAGTAAAAAAAAAAAAAAGCTGGGAGGGGGAGGGAGAAAGAGAGCCTGCTCTCCCCCTCAGAGACACATAAGAGCCGTCGGCCATGGGGAAGTAAAGGAAAAAGGGTGGGTGGGGGAGTTAATGGGAAGTGTAAAGGGGGTGGGGGGAAGGGAAGGTGGAGGAGTAGGGGGGGGGAGGAGGAGGAGGAGGAGGAGAAGAAGAAGCTTCGCGTGAACAGGCAAAAGGAAGCCGACCATTTCCAGGAGTCTCTCGGGGTAGCGGTAATAGAGTTAAACCTTTTATCTCCAGCGGTTATTGGGTCTTGGCTCCTGAAAATGGCGGGGATATTTAGTGGGTTTCGGTGTTTCAGTGCACGAATAAGATCGACCCCCCTTTTTTTATTTTGTTTGTTTGCTTGCTCTCTCTCTCTCTCTCTCTCTCTCTCTCTCTCTCTCTCTACTCTCTCTCGTCTCTCTCTCTCTCTCTCTCCTCTCTCTCTCTCCTGGAAACTGGAAATCCACTGCTTGACATAATTTTTTTTTCTTTCCAGCTTGATTGCTCTTATTGTCTTCTCTCCTTTGCTTTCGGAAATCAACTGCTTGTCGTCGTCCTCTTGCTACGTAACGCTTTTTCTCTATTTCTTCCTTTCATTCTTTCCAGTTTGTCTTTATTTTTTATTTTTTTTTTTTTTTAGGGGAATTTGGAGAAAGAGTGGCGGCCTTGGGAAGAAAACATGACGAGAGGAGATTTCCCATTTTGTCAGACTTCCTTCTTCCCTCTGATTGTACGGAAGGACTCTCTCTCTCTCTCTCTCTCTCTCTCTCTCTCTCTCTCTCTCTCTCTCTCTCTCTCTCTCTCGGGGACGACGTCTTTTTGTTTTTGATGTTGAAACTTCGGTGAAAATTGTTGATTTGATCGTAGCCCTGTTGTTTTTATAATTATTTTTTAGTATGTTAGGATTATTATTGTACGGTAGATATTTATTATTATCGTCATTATCAGCAACGTTATTTGACCTAAGTTGCCGTATTATATATTATTATTATTATTATTATTATTATTTATTATTATTATTATTATATTAGTGTAGATAATTATTATCACTATCGACAACAATTTTGACCAATGTTTCTTCATTAGGATTATTACAATTTCATTATTATTTTCTTTATTAATAAGGTAGACATTTATTTTTATCCTTATTATCAGCAACATTATTGGTTGGGCCTATGTTGCTGTGATTATCCATATTTTAATTTTAAAAGATTCTTCTTCTTTCTTCTTCTTCATTCTTCTTCTTCATCTCTTCTTCTTCTTCTTCTTCTTCTTATTATTATTATTATTTACTATTATTATGCTATTATTACTATTGTTATTATATTAATTATTATTATTTTATTATTTAAATTTATTTTTTTGTATTTTGGTGGGAACTTCTCAAGAACAAAAACTTTATTTGACCTATATTACTATTCCCAGCGTCAGATTGGAATTGTTAATGATATAATTTTTATTATTATTATATTAATATTATTATTATATAGATAGAAACTTATTGTTGTCATTACCAACAAATTATTTATCCTATATTTCTTTTCTCATAATCTTATTACGTTAGTTATTAATAAACAATAATCATAATAATAATATTGTTATTATTATTATTATTATTATTATTATTATTATTATTATTATTATTATTATTAATACTTGGTTATTAAAATCATGGGGAAAATTCATGCGGGGAAGACGATGTTTATGAAAGTGGTTATGCTTATGAAATTTTTCTGGGTTACCTCTTAATCAAATACTCGAGATTCCAACGAGCCCCTCGGAATGTACTTCATTTGGAGTAAGCTTGTGGCAAAAAAGAAAGCCTCTTACATAACGAAAATTGATAATGAAGTTATTTTGTAACTATATATACATATATATATTATATATATATATATACATATATAGATATAGATATATACAATATATATATATATATGACACAACCACACTCACATATATATAATATATATATATATATATATATATATATATATATATATATATATATTATATATATATATATATATATATATATATAATATAAATAAAGGTATAGGAGCCGACGAAGGTAAAATAAACAACGGAGTTTCTTCAAGATCTTTCGACTGGACGTCCTTTACTTTCGTGATTTAGTTATACTACACATACATACATATATATATATATATATATATATATATATATATATATATATAATTTTGCTTGAATGGGTTATTTCAGTTTCATTTGTCTTATTATAAAATATTTCTCTTCTCTTCATTGCAATTTTTTTTTTATTAATCTTTTATTCCTGCATCGTTATTCACATTTGGACAAATCCTCAATATTTTGTCTCTCTGCTTATGATTTCTTGGTTTCAATAATAATAATAATAATAATAATAATAATAATAATAATAATAATAACAATAATAATAAAAATATCAGTCATTCTTTTCTCGGCAACGGACGGAGAAAAGAGGATAACAGATATTCTTATGAGATTCCTATTCCCTGTTATCAATTTTTTTTTCAAATATGATTCTTAAAGGGCGGAGGATGTTCGACGGACGCACCTCCTCGTTCTTTTGACGGAAAGCGATCTTGCATCTTTAACGAAATAGGATGCGGGGATAATGGCAAAAGTCGTTTAGGTCGTAATCGCGTAATGAATCGAGTAATGGGAGATTACCAGGAGATATGTTATTTGGTGATTTACTCTTTTTATTAGCTTGTATATGCTGGTATTATTACTACTAACTACTACTACTACCACTAATACTAATCCTGCTGCTGTTACTACTGCTATTGGCACTAATAATTCCTGTATCTTTCCTTGATTAAGCTTCATGTAATAATTATGATATCACCACCGTCATCATCATTAATGATGACAGTAAGAGAAGATTAAATAATTTTAGGTACTTGCGATAATGTTGATAACCCCTGGGAGGGGGGTGGGGGGAGCAAATCAGCCAAAGCTAGTTTTGGTAATATGAAAGGGGGGGGGAGAAGGGGGAGATGCAAACCAGCCAAACCTAGTGTTGGTGACCTATGGGAGGGGGGGAGGCGGGGAGGGATGCAAACCAGCCAATCCTAGTGCTGTTCCCAACTCAGGATAAATAAGAAGGGACTGTGGTCGGAGATCCGTCCGTAAAACATCTACCAAAACCAATTACAACACGAGCTGTTCGAGATGGAAGCAGCTGAAGGGAACTCGTGAAAAACAGCGACCCTTACTTGGGATTAAGCCGAGAAGATAGAGAAGAAGAATAATATTGTTGTCGATGATGATACGCAACAAAACCGCAAATGCTGCAGTTGTAGGTAAACTTTACGCCTATAAAAACCACCACACTTTCAGCTGGAGCAACAGTAGTCTAAAAAGCAACATAACTAACACCTGTCAGCAATCAAAGCAACCAGCATCCGCAATCCTTTACAATTAGATGGTCATTTGTCAGAAAACTAGTTCTCTTTTGCAATGAGAATAACATTCAACATTGCTCAACAATCCTAAGTACAAAATTCATCTACTCTCAGAACGATATTCAATGGCAGTTAGAAATATGCTCACTCGCAGCTAAAATATTAGTGCTCCTAACATGACTGCATTGACCTGCACCCAGAGAAACATCATACAATTAGAACAACACTCGCCCACAGTCAGTGCAGCACTCACCTGCTATTAAACAGTACTCTAGCTAGCCCATCAAAGAACAGAACAGAACTCACTTACAATTTGAACAGCTCTCATGGCTGTCCTGAAGCACTTATCTACAGTTAGAACAGTACTCGTAGCAGTCAGAACAGCACTGATAGCAATCAGAAGGCAATTACTGCAATCAGAACAGTACTCATAGAAGTCAATTACATGCAATCAGAACAGTACTCATAGAAGTCAGAACAGCACTCACCTGCAATCAGAACAGTACTCCTCTGCTGTCAGAACAGCACTCCTCTGCTGTCAGAACAGCACTCACTTGCAATTAGAACAGTACTCATAGCACTCAGAACAGCACTCACTTGCAATCAGAACAGCACTCATCTGCAGTCAGAACAGCATTCATAGCAATCAGAACACCACTCACTTGCAATTAGAACATTGCTCATAGCAGTCAGAACAGCAATCGTAGCAATCAGAACAACACTTATCTGCAATCAGAACAGCACTATAAAAAAAAAAATTATAGGACCACATACGCCAATCCTCAACTACAGAAAGAACAACAAACCCCCCTTCTTCTCTCACCCCACCCACCCACCCACCCGCTACAATCAGGGCAGCTCACTCGTCTGCAACCGCCGCATAGGGTATCGCGACCAAAAAGCCATGGCCTCCTCCTCCTCCTCTCCTCCCCTCCTCCTCCCTCTCCTCCTCCTCCTCTCACAGCATCAGATCCTCCACCTTAAGGGGAAAAGTCATTTAGTAAATGCAGCGTTGAAGCGGAGCTCTTCGCTTGCATCTCCATCTGTGTTATTGCCTCGTACGGGAAGTAATCGCTGGTGGCTCCTGGGGTTAAGAAGCATCGTTGGTGTTGGGGCGGGGGTGGGGTTGATGCTTTCGCGGACTCTGTCTACTTTGCAACGAACAAATGCAGTAGACTGCTAACCTGAAGCAAAAATTGTGAGATCGTCATTCGTTACAAATTCGACGGAGCAATTGTTACATAATCACAAATACAACTTGTAATTCCACTGAATAAGGACGCTTAAGTATGCTTTGCTATTTGCGCCAAATCTTAGTATTAATCGAGTAACAGTTAGCTTATTTTCAGGGGGAATTAACTTGATTTTTGGTTATTTATTAAACCAGATATTGTCTACTTTATTAGATATATACAAGAGAAATCTTTATTGGTCTCATCCGACTTTATATTTTTAATGTTTTGAGTCTCCATATGTTAAAAATATTAGCTTTTATTAATTAGTAGTTTTATACATAGGAATACAGGTTTTTGTAGGTAACTACTTATTCGTAGCTTTATTTGTCTCTACCATTTGTATTTTCTAACTAATACATTTTATTATTTCAACGAGTGGAGATTATTTGTACAAGTTTCAAAACCGTGAATAGAGAATAGGATCAAAATTTCATCTACGAAATCGGGAAAAAGAAAAGGGTCTTCGGAATATTATCACGAGGAGGTAGAATAGGGCCAGATTTCACCTACGAGAAGCTGGAAAAGAGAAGGTTCACGGAAACATTGCTACAAAAGGGCCTCTCTAACCCCTCTTCCAATCACACCAAGAAGCGGATCTCCCTTGACTTCAGTGTGGAGGGGAAAGTCCTTTGCCTTTGTGGTATAGGGAACGGTTGTATATAAAATGTTGCCATGGCCTGTGTATATATTATATATATTATATATATATATATATATATATATATATATATATATATATATATACATATGCGTATATATAAATACACACACGCATATATATATATATATATATATATTATATATATACATAATGCGTATATATAAATACACACACACACACACACACACATATATATATGAATAATTATCACATCGAACCGTGATCCATTTATATATCAATTCAAGCTACAAATGTCCTTTAATATCTAAATTCACTTTACCTTCCAAATGATATATTTTCATATATGTACCGAAGGGGAATTTTTTAGTTGATAAACAATTTTCGTCCCCCTTGGATAGCGTCACTGACTGTCCTGATTTCGTCCCCGTCCACTTGGACGGTGGTTCGATCCCATGGGGGGACGAAATTGTTATCAACTAAAAAATTCCCCTTCGGTACATATATGAAAATATATCATTTGGGAGGTAAAGTGAATTTAGATATTAAAGGACATTTGTAGCTTGAATTGATACATATATATATATATATATATATT
>NC_087213.1:61278969-61288969 GCF_015104395.2 Macrobrachium nipponense | reverse complement strand
ATATATATATATATACGTGTTTGTGTATCTACTGGACGAAAAAGTATATATATATATATATATATATATATATATTATATATATATATATATATATATATATATTATGTAATCAGTAATAATTCTCTAGAGGCATTCTCTCTCTCTCTCTCCTGTGACTTTTATATCTATCTTGAGATTTACTGTATTCCCTTCCATCTGGAGAGCAAAATGTAATTCTGGATATTATGAAAGCCCCGACTGAAACAAAAAAACAAGTAAATGCACCTTTTCTCATTTCTCTGACGCTGTAATGCCCTGCAAAACATGTAAGTAAATTACCACGGGCAATCTCTCCCTTGAGAAAGAGAGAGAGAGAGGAGAGTGGGCCTGTTGTGGAGAAAGAGGTGGTGGGGTTGGGGGGGGGGAGAGCGGGAAGGGACGCGCATTCCGTGAATTGTAATATGCATGAAAATATAGATATAAAGTAGTGACCATGGGAACGTTTGTAAATATTATTATTATTATTATTATTATTATTATTATTATTATTATTATTATTATTATTATTATTATTATTATTATTTTGTTCTGTTGAATAGGCGTTGGCTGGAAATTTATTCGGCCTTGATGTAGAAATTTTAACAAACAATAAATAAAAAGTTTATAGACAAAAAATAACGACTGAATTAATTTATAAAGTCTATATCATCGAAATCTGAATCGGGAACTCGACTATAACTTTTTCCGTCAAATGAGTTTTCAGCATAGATGTAATTAACTAGTGAGTGAAAATAAAAAGAAAAAATGGTACCACCTTCCACATATCTGGAAAAAAGTATATCTTAGTTTAACCAGACCACTGAGCTGATTAACAGCTTTCCTAAGGCTGGCCCTTAGGATTAAATTTTTTTTTTTACGTGGCTAGGAACCAATTGATCACCTAGCAACGGGACCTACAGCTTATTTTGGGATCCGAACCACATTATATCGAGAAATGAATTTATATCACCAGAAATAAATTCCTCTGATTCCGCGTTGGCCGGCCCGAGAATCGAACTTCGAACCACCGGATTGCTGGCCGAGCGCGGAAACCACTCGTCCAACGAGGAAACTCCTCCTGTCAGGAAATAAGCCAAACGTAAGTTGAAAGAAATGTTTGAAAACAGGTCGATGTGGTGACACTTAAATAGGGTAACAAGGATGAGAATGAAAATGAAAACAAAAAAAGGTGAATGTCAGAAAGGAAGTGAGGATAGCACCGTGGTAATGTGTGGCATCTCAAGGTATAGCACATTGACAATGCCAGTGAGAGGGAAAGGAAAATGTGTGGTTCTAGTAAAGTGAACTCAAATTAAAGAGATGGAAATGCGAATAGCCACTAAACCGTTTTTGGATTTGAAAACGGGACTTATTATAGAATCATCGAGCAGCTTTACGTAAATGGACATGGCATATATGATTTAACTCCATACGTTTATCATGATCTTAAAATAGACTTGATTAGTGGAAAAGAGATAATTTTCATTCATTTCCATGATAACTCATCATAAGGTAACTACTAACTACCATTAGTTGCAGTACAATAAAGTAACTATCATCAATTGCAGAACAGGTATTTTTTCATGGTGCAAGAAAATATAATGTTACAATGAAGAGTCATGGTTGGGATAGAAGTTCGCTCTCGACGTGGTTCGGAAGTCACGTAAAGCCGTTGGTCCCGTTGCTGAATAACCACAGGTTCCATGCAACGTAAAAACACCATACAAACAAACAAACTAGTTATAAGTCCTTAATTCAAGCCTTTTTTTTTATTTTATTTATTTATTTATTTATTTATTTATTTATTTATTTATTTATTTTTTATTTACTTTTTTGTGACCAATAAATAAGATGCCGAGTGACCTGTGAGGTTATTTCCATTGGACTCGTTCAATAGGCAATCGTCACCTCCGTGGAAGAAAAGCATACTCACATTATTCATGTACAGATACCAGGAAAGCATCAGCTACGCAGTTCCGTCATTTGATTTATTTCCAAAGGTCAGATACTTCGTCCGTTTTATACCAGTAGCTTTAAAAGAAAAAAAAAAAAAAACGTAAAACGACATCGTCTCATATCCGGGTAAATGACTCGGTAATGATGCACCTCCTAGTCCCCTTTGCTTCGTTGTGACGTGATGGCATCAATATCGTGTTTAAGGATGGAAGGAAGGAAGGAAGGAGGTATTAAGGCGTCATCTGCTTTTTACATCTTTACCTCCTCGTCTTCCTTCATGACTTTGGAGATATTGCAGATTAAACAGGTCGGGCAAAAGAGGATTACACGATAAAAGTTCCGAGATTATCAACTTCAAACTGGGGGCGTAATTTGCTTTTTCATTAATCGCTGTCATTAGCCGGGAGTCAATTTCGGGTGGTACTGAGAGAGAGAGAGAGAGAAAAAAAAAATTATTTATTTATTTATTTATTTACTTATTTATTTGTGTGAGATAGAAAATTAACTAAAATTTCAAAAAGAAACCTAGAAAACGATTATCGTGCAAAGTCTCATTTCTAATTATGGAATTGTTTACCGACTTCATTTCTATATCTTTATGGTATTTAGGATCTTATTATTCCTGTCCGTGCTTCCTTTGCGTGGCAATCTGGCAATCACATCGTGCAACACAGTGAAATTGCGTAACGTCTCCTTTCTTTAATTGCATTTTCTTGTCACCTGCCCCTAAATCTGTAGTAGCTTGCCTATGGAATTCCCCAGATTGCTCTCTGGGCTCTCATTTTTATCTTAGGCCTATTCAGGCCCTAACGCCGAAGTAACCGGTATTAACGATTATTAAGATCCACGGTTAGGCCGAGTTTATGTTTCTGTCTCCTATGTATTGTTCTTTTCCCTTTTCACCCCCGAGGTCTCCTATTATTCCCCCGCCCCCCCTCTCCCGTTTCCCCCTTAGAGACCTATTCCGGTTTTTTTTTTCTCTCTCTCTCCCCATATCTCTCCTTTGTGACCTATTCCAGTTTCTACTTTTGTCTTCCGCTCTTTTTTTCATTCCTTGTCTCTTTCCCGTTCCCCTTCCCTTGGAGGCCTATTCTCTCTCTCTCTCTCTCTCTCTCTCTCTCTCTCTCTCTTCCGGTGCCCTTCCCTTTCTATTCTCTTCCAGGGACCTTTAAATCGCCCTCCTTTTCATGGGACTTTTATTCTGTCCTTTGGTTCACGTCACAAGGGGCGCCAGAGCAGTGTTAGGGCGTCCTATGGCTAGGTGGCGAGAATGAAGCCCCTTTTGGCTCTCTCTCTCTCTCTCTCTCTCTCTCTCTCTCTCTCTCTCTCTCTCTCTGAAGAATGATTTTCTTTTATTTTCTCTCTCTCTCTCTCGGAAGAATCCCTAATCTCTCTCTCTCTCTCTCTCTCTAATGATTTTCTTTTATATTCTGTCTCTCTCTTGGAAGAATAATTTCTCTCTCTCTCTCTCTCTCTCTCTCTCTCTCTCTCTCTCTTTAAGAATGATTTTTCATATCTCTCTCTCCTCTCTCTCATCTCTCTTCTCTCTCTCTCTCTTTTAAGAATGATTTTTCATATTCTCTCTCTCTCTCTCTCTCTCTCTCTCTCTCTCTCTCTCGCTCTTGAGAGGGATTTTTCATATCATTCTCTCTCTCTCTCTCTCTCTCTCTCTCTCTCTTCATTATCTCTCTCTCTCTCTCTCTCTCTCTCTCTCTCTCTCTCTCTCTCTCTCTCTTTTATGATTTTTTCATATTCTCTCTCTCTCTCTCTCTCTCTCTCTCTCTCTCTCTCTCTCTCTCTCTCTTAAGAGTGATTTTTCATACTCTCTCTCTCTCTCTCTCTCTCTCTCCTCTCTCTCTCTCTCTCTCGTGTCTACAGTGATTTTTCATATTCTCTCTCTCTCTCTCTCGTTCTCTCTTGAGAGTTGAATTTTCATAATTCTCCTTCTCTCTCTCTCTCTCTCTCTTCTTCTCTGCTCTCTCTCTTAAGAAGTGATTTTTCAAATATTCTCTCTCTCTCTCTCTCTCTCCTCTCTCTCTCTCTCTCTCTTCTCTTTCTCATCTCTCTAATTGGGTAGAAGATTTTTCATATTCCCTCTCTTTCTTAAAGTCAAATTCTCTCTGTCTCTGAAAGTCAAACTACTCTCTCTCCTCTCTCTCTCTCTCTCTCTCTCTCTCTCTCTCTCTTTCTTTTTTTTTTAATCCTGCTTTTCCATGTCATTTCCCTCACAGGTTATGAGATCTAGCAGCGGCTACTCTCCTTTCCAGCCCTGCTGGCTGGCTATACTTTCTCCCCTTCTCTACCACCTGCATCTCTCTCTCTCTCTCTCTCTCTCTTTGTGCCTGGGTATGAACAGATTCATATACATATTCACTCATGTATATATATGATATATATATATATATATATATATATATATGTACGTATGTTTTTATGTACATATATATGTGTGTGTATATTATATATATATATATATATATATATATATATATATATATATATATATATATACTATATATATATATTTATATATATATATATATATATATATATATATATATATGTATATATATATATGTATATGTATATATATAATTTATAAATTTTCTCCCAGGACTCTTAAACCAACTGTCATTATGACGTTATGACGGACATTTTCCTTTTTTTTGTTTTCTTTTGATAATCTAATATATAAAAAACGTGAAAAAATACCTGTACAGTACAGCGCCTAAGTGATGCTTCTTAGTAGCCTACACCCGTGTTTTCATTTTAATGCGATTAAGTCCGTATGCTACGTGGCAACCCAAGTAATAATAATAGCAACATCAGAGAAGTTGCATTGGTAGTAGTAATGGCAGCAGCAGCAACTAGAACAATGGAGGTAGTAGCAACTGAAGTCTTAGCAGTAACATTTGTAGCAACATCAGCAGTCACCATGGAGTTTAGTAGCGGCAGCAGCAGCAACTAGAACAGTGGAGGTAGTAGCAACTAAGGTGTTAGCAGTAACATTTGTAGCAACATCAGCAATCGCCAAGGAGATGCAGTATCAGCATAAATGCTAATATGTAGTACTTTTAGTTAAGATACGGAAACATTGCCGTAAGAATCAGTGACGAAGTCCATGCAACTTCGAACGTTTGTGTATCGTTACATTTTTCTCTGTTATCGATCAATCACTGCTAATGAGTAGTACAGTAGCAAGTTGATCTTCCCCCAACCACCAGTTGAGGTCATCAATCAACCACGTGTGTGATATTCTGCTTTTTTTTTCGTCCTTTCTCCACTACTTTTATTGTGACACAAAGGACAGAGAGAAGAGAAATGCTTAGAGCTAAATTGAATGTTATAAAGTGTATTTGAAATTGTATCCTGTAATTGCAGTAATTCCCATACGATCGTGGATCTTGACTGGAGAAGATTGGTGTTTTCAATCGTAAGAATACTTGTGACCCTTATTACATCCAGTATTGTAATAATATGGATTATAATATTTTCACTTTGCTGCTTAAACAAATCCAATATTTTCTGACGTTTTCTTGGTTCAACTTTTCAAATTGATCTTGTTCTTTTACCAAATATTAAACGAAATCTATATATGTAAAAGTCAGTCTTGTGATCAATAGCTTCGCGTCAGCAACCCACTTGTGTTATCTCGAATCAATTGTTTATCATAGAAACTTCCTAACCTCCTCTTAAGCGCTCTCTCTCTCCCTTCCTCTCTCCCCCACCCCCTTTTCATTTTCGCATTTTACCTCCCACTTCAAGCCCATTTCCTCTCTTCTCCCCCTCATCCCATTTTCCCCCAACCACCAGCTGACGTCATCAATCACCTAAAATGACTCCTACACATCCATTCAGGAGAGTGGCCTACGACCGCGTTCATTCATGCTGACTAAGTCGACGGAAAACCACCACGGAACTGGTTTAGTTCAGAATGGAGAGAGTTATGGCAAAACAAAAATGGCGAAGGTATTTGTTATGAATGAGAGAACTTTGGAAAAGAAAAAATGGTTAGGGAATGAGTATAAGGAGGGAGAAAGTGAAGTAAAATGGAAATAAAGGAAAAATGAGAGAGGAAAAAATTGGTAGCAACAAATAATGCATATTGAGAGAGGGAAAACTTGGAGAGCTTGATCTGTCTCGAGGAGAAAATCGGAGAAGAGAAGAAGGGTAGAAGGAGCAGCATAGCATGGAGAGAGAGAGAGAGAGAGAGAGAGAGAGAGAGAGAGAGAGAGAGAGAACCGGGCCTTCGTGGGTACTCCCTTCCACAGCTGTTCACATACGTGTCACAGACATCACCGTAACTTCATATTAGAGTTAATCAGAACTTCAAAACCACGCATCCACCTCGACAGTGTTTTTGTAAACAGTTTATTTGTTTATGTTTGGGAGTTGGGATTAATCCCTAATCATTCTCAGCTCGATCGCGGATTTTGGCGCGTTGCCGACTCATTTTTCATCGGTTTACATCAACAGAAACTAAGTGTTGGACGTCTTGATCTGTTTTACATGATGTTGTTGTATGTAATATATGTTTCTTCAGTTTTCCTTATGGGGGGCTGGAGCGGGTACCTCAAATCCTAGAGTAAGGATGACTGTATTTGTATAGATATAGAAATATTTGCTTTTGCATATGAATGAGGTTTCACGCATTTTCATGATATTTATTCAAATGGTATGTGTACAGTAACCTGTAAATTTAGACTTCACTATGCCATCGGAATAAGTTACACCCAAAGGTTATTAGTTATGAAAAGTATACCTACCCTTTTCTTCACCAACCACTTTTCAGTGTGGCTTTATTCCCAGTGCGAAATGACTCTTGAGATTTTGGGTTGTTTCTCTGAATATTCGAAAGGGCGGACGAAAGTGTCATGTGTAACATTAGACGTGACACGTCGACTGTGTGTGTGTGTGTGTATATATATATATATATATATATATATATCTATATATATATATATATATATATACACAGTCGACGTGTCACGTCTAATGTTACACTGACACTTTCGTCCGCCCTTTCGAATATTCAGAGAAACAACCCAAATCTCAAGTCATTTCGCACTGGGAATAAAGCCACACTGAAAAGTGGTTGGTAAAGAAAAGGGTAGGTATACTTTTCATAACTAATAACCTTTGGGTGTAACTTATGGCATAGTGAAGTCTAAATTTACAGGTTACTGTACACACCATTTGAATAAATATCATGAAAATGCGTGAAACCTCATTCATATATATATATATATATATATATATATATATATATATATATATAGTATATATATATATATAGATATATATATATATAGGATATATATATATAGATATATATATATATATATATATATATATATCTATATATATCTATATATATAGATATCTATATAGATAGATATATATATGATCTATATATATACATCTATATATATATATATATATAATAAGATATCTATATGATATTTAATATATATATTATAATATATATATATATATATATATATATATATCTATATATACTTATATATATCTATATATATATATATAGATCTATAGATATAGATATATCTAATATATATAAAAATATATATACAATATATATATCATATACTATACGGGTATAGATATATATATATATATATATATATATATATATATATATATATATATATATTATATTATATATATATATATATATATATATATATATCTAATATGAATTTTATATATATATATATATATATATATATACAGGTAAAGTTCAACGGGGAGGCGAGAACTATCTCCTGGTCCCATTATCAAGGAACTTATATATTCTCCTGTAAATTTTCTAGTTGTGGAAATATGCGTGCCATCATGAAAAGTCTTTCTTGAGACTATTGACGCATCCAAGGTACAAAGACCCACGAGGATCGTTCGTGTTAGGATGGGATCCTAGAGGACGGGAAATATACTAAGTCTTTACCTCCCTCGGTGATCGTCTTAGCCATCCTTATAGTCACAATTCTTTTGTCTTCAGACTAGAAGCCGTAATTTAAAGATCATTGATCATCTGCTTGAGGTCCATTTGTCAGGCAACGATTGGGTGGTGGGTGGGAGGAACGGAAGGGGAGTATAACTGTCAGTTCTAGGTTGCTGAGATCAGTTGAGGATTTACCTTCCACCTCAGCCCGATCATGAATGATTTTAGCTGCTGTGTTGTGTACGATGAAGTAGACCTAAATTCATGATTTATTTGTATTTTCAAGTATGTCTAGAAAGTAATTCCAGTGATTCTGTATTTGGTAAATGCAGTTTCTCTCTCTCTCTCTCTCTCCTCTCTCTCTCTCTCTCTCTCTCTCTCTCTTGTTTTCACAAAAGCACAAAATATCTCTCTCTTGCAAGCACTTGAAATTTTATAAATATTTCGCTCTCATGTATTTAATTATATATATATCTATATATATATATGTATTATATATATATATATATTATATATAGATTATATATAATAGATAATAATATATATATTTAATTATATATATACCTTATATATACTATTATACTATATTTTTTTTTTTTTTTTTTTTTTTTTTTTTTTTTTTAAGACACTCTGGGTGTGGTCAAGGCCATATATCGGCTCAACCACTGCGGTGTACAGTAGGAAATCATAGTTAGTTGGTTCTCTTTCTAAGGTGAAACCAAGCCGTCCATCAAAAAATCTACCCTAAGATGTAAGAACGCTGGAGACAGCACGTTCGATATTTTAATTACTCTGTAGTGCGTAATTTCGACGGGGTAACTTCCTCGGTTTTATTGGATTAAAGCTACCATACAGCCTGATATAGTATCCGAATCAAATTAGAAAGCAAAACGTGTTTTAGGTAAGAAATCGTTGGTCGTTTAGCTGGAAGACATTGGCGTAGCTCTCATCAAAAATAGTGGAAGGAGAGCCTCCATGGGGTTGGTAATTGTACTTCTATGTATAGGTAAGCGTTTCTGTGTAGGTAAACGTTATGTCAATTTTCTTTTTTCTTTTGAAGAGGAGCTGCTTGTGAGAACGTCCAGCGTATAAGCAATATTCAATGCTCTTTGTGCTCTTCTACACGAAAGGATAAAAATATAAATAAATAAATAAATAGAAATGGCCATATTCAACATAAGCCTTCTCCTCTTCCTCGGACTATAAAGTATTATGAGAAAGTATATTCCGAACAAGGCATTCTACAAAGAAAAATGGTCATCTTCATCACGAACTATCAATTTCATCTTCCGTTGAGAATGAAAATGAACGTCTGGGTGTACTTTCTAATTTAGCATTTCCTGCTATGATGGATATGGACCCCCTTTATCGTTATATAGTCGGCGTTACTCTTCTTGCCGTAAAAGTTGTCCTATCTTTTATCGTTATATGCTGCTAATATTCCTTTTAGAGAAAAATATTGTCCTTTTTATTATAACTGAGTGGGGGATTTCTCATGCTGTATAAAGTAAGTTGTCATATTCATTATCATCTACATTGGGTCACATTGCTTAAGGCGTAAATGATTATTTTTATCAGTATTATCACCACCCTTGCTGTTGGAAGGTATCCAGTAAGAGTATGTAAGTGTATTTTTCAAGAATAGTTCCTTACATTTAAGAGAATTAGGTAAATTTTTTGTGCAAAACAAATGCGTTAATGCATTCGAAAAGAATATGGAAGTAAATCCGAAAAGAAAACCTGAATCCCAGGAAAAATATATATATCTTATATATATATATATATATATATATATATATATATATATATATATATATATATATATCTAATAAAAGGAGCCCATAAAAACACCAAAATGTAGAGAGAAAAGTACTATATTTCAGAGACTGCTGTCTCTCTCTTCAGGTATATGATGAGAAAAGTTTACAGAAAAGGTGGTATTTATACCAAGAGATTCGTCCACAAGTAAGCCAATTTAGGTCACCCCGCTGATAATCTTCCTTTAATCTTCTTAAGCGTTGGTTGAATGAACACTGCGTCGACGATGTCTGATGTCCAATTC
>NC_087213.1:61263969-61273969 GCF_015104395.2 Macrobrachium nipponense | reverse complement strand
AATAATACCAGAGAACAGACTGAAATGATAATTGGAGATAAAAGACAAAACACGAATGAAATAGATATGCAACGTTAAATAGGTATGCAACATGGAATTATTGCAGAAGCAAGTTGCACTGAATTTAAAAGCGCTCGAATCCCAAGTTCCGTGCAGCGAATACTATAGTAGATTCATATCAGCCATGCATCTGATGTCTAGGCCAATCCCTTACGACGCTCCTGATTGGCTGTTGATAAGCCAATCACAGGCCTGGAAACTCTCAGTCTCGAGAGAGAGTTCACATAGGCATGGTGGATGTTCCAACTCTCCTGAGGAATACGTCTTTCGAAAGTATCCCTCAGGGGAGGGGGAACATACATCCTGCCTATGTGAACTTTCTTGAGAGACTGAGAGTTTCCAGCCCTGAGATTGGCTTATCAACAGCCAATCAGGAGCGTCGTAAGTGACTGCTAGACATCAAATGCACGGTTGTTGTGAATCTACTATAACTAAATGATAGAGCAAATTGATGAATGACCACCTGAGAGATATGTAGGGAAAAGTACCATTTTCATTGTAGATTCTGGTTCTTCCCATCATTTCAGTGAAATCTTGCATAGCTGATTGGAGTAGTTATCCTTCATATTGTACAGCTGACTTGGGTAGTTATCTCTTATATTCACACATGAGTTATCCATTGTATTTGCAATATTCACACATGAATTATCCATTGTATTTGCAAAATTGATGGGTGTATTATCCTTTATATTTGGATACTTGACTGCATTAGTCATCCATATTATTTGCGACACTGACTTCAGTAGTTTTCCGTTAGACACAATTGACTTTAGTAGTAAATCATTATCTTTGAGTAACTGACCGGGGTAGCTATCCCTTATATCTACACAGATGACTTCTGTAGTTATCCATTATTTTTGCGCAATTGACTGTAGTGGTTATCCTTTACACAATTAACTTCAATGATTATAATCTATATTTGCACGAATATGTCTGGATTATCCTTTACACAATTGACTTCAATGATTATACTTTATATTTGCAGGAATATCTGGATTATTACCCTTTCTATTTGCACAATTGACCAGAGTAATTATCCTGTATCTTTGCAGAATTGACAGTACTGTATGCTTTCTATCTGCACGTGTGACAAGAATGCTATCCTTTATATGTTCCAAAGTTTGTTCTCAAATTTTTTTTTTTTTTTTTTTTTTTTTTTGTGCTGTGTCGTTACATGCTGTATTTTGTACTTCTATTTTATAACTCAAAATTCATTAGCTGCTTGTCGTTGTTTACCACAAAATTTGCTGTAGTGTCGTGCACTGCAACATGATGAGTCATTTAATTTTTTTTGCAGTTATTCAGATCTTCAAAATCAAGTCATTGCCTACCGTACTTCTAAAATTTGCCAAATCTGTCCGTAATAGATGTTTAGAATTCATTTTGCGACTACCAAGCTGCATATTAAAGTTTATAATTTACTGAATAACTTTCTATTATCATGGTTTATAGCAGGTCCGAGTAGAAATTCCCTACAATGCACTTCAATTTTAATCATCGTATACCATATTTCACATATCGTTTCCCGTATTTGCGTTCATCAATTTTCCCCACGTTTATTCCGTCCTGCTTTACCTGAGAGATTTTAAATGGAGATGGCCTCCACTTTTGTTCGAGTTAACGGTACGATATCCAATTTCAAGAACCATCGTACCATTCATCGCCAGATGATAGACTTTCCACTCTATTTGTCATAAGTGCTTCAGCCGAGAGCCTCAGTTCTAGGACCGATAAACTCTGTAATAGGGAGCCTTGCAGGGAATGGTGATGCGTTATAACTGTCGGCTTAGTTCTGTTTTTACTCTGTTATTCTCTTGTCTAGGTTTATTTCATTCGTGTGTTTGTCATTCTCTTGTGCAGTTTTCTTTCATTCGTCCGTTTGTTTGCTATTCTCTTGTCTAGGTTTCTTTCACTCAAGTGTTTGCTATTCTCTTGTCTAGGTTTCTTTCATCCGTGTGTTTGTTTGCTATTCTCTTGTCTAGGTTTTTCACTCGTGTGTTTATTTATCTTTTGTCTAGGTTTTTCACTCATGTGTTTGTTATTCTAGGTTTCTTTCACTCAAGTTTATGTTATTCTCTTGTCTAGGTTTCTTTCATTCGTGTGTTTATTATTCTCTTGTCAGGTTTCTTTCATTCGTGCGTTTGTTTTCTATTCTCTTGTCTAGGTTTAAAAAAAAAAAACTCGTGTGTTTGTTTATCTCCTGTCTAGGTTTTTATAATCGTGTTTGTTATTCTCTTGTCTACGTTTCTATTCATTGTTTCATTCGTCTGTTTATTATTTTCATGTCAATTCAAAAGTTTGGACTCTTTGTGCATGGTTTTAGGATATTTCGACTGAGGGACATTTTGGTTGAAATATCGATAATGATAGTTCTGGTAATAACTAGTTTCGCCCTAATTACGGCTTTGGCATTCTCTAACTTATTCCGTTTTTCCACTTTTCTTCATTTTCATTTGCTTGTATTGGATATAGGCTAGAAAAGGGGATGTATGGCTGACAATTCCATCTGCCTCGTAAAATAATTTGTAAATGTTATGGGGGTAGGAGGAAGATGACGTTCAGAAAAAAAAATGGTAGGAAGTATGACAATACAGAGGAAATGAAACCAGGCGAAAGAACTGTCACTTAAAAAAAACTACTAGAAATGTTATATAAAAAAAATAAAAGGAAAATATGTAGTTGGAAGAATAGAAAAAGTTGAGTGCCCCAGACAAAAAGAAAACGAGAAATTCCTGTAAGAGGAGAATCCCCTTCCCTCCCCTACAGAAAAATAATTAACAGGACGTAAAAAGAAGTTGATAAAAAACGAAAATATAAAGATTAAAGGAAAGCAGCTATAAGAAAACCATTAGCCCATAAACAAAAGCTGTGGATGTTGCGTCAGAAACACATGGCGCGTGCGGACAGACAGACGGAAGGGCGGCAGTGGTGGGGCAACAACGAGTTGGGGTGATAATAGAGTAAGGGGATAATAGGGGGTGGACGGGTCGGGGAGGGGGAGGGGGAGGGGGGTTTTTATTACAAGGGCAGCTGTAACCCAGGTACTGCCAGGACCAGGGAGTTTTGTAGGGGGTGAAGATTATGGTTAACAATGACACTATGGGGAGCCAAAAGGGAGCAAAAATTATAGTAGAATTGAAAAGAAATGAGGAGAGAGAGAGAGAGAGAGAGAGAGAGAGAGAGAGGAGAGCATCTAGTCCCGGAAGTACACCAGAATCTAATTTGAGCTTTCTGCTGATAGTCAAGAGACGAATTCAAGGAGAGATATCTGTTATGATGGAATCTGTAAAAATACGTTTTACAGTATTACGAGGTATTGGATTTTTTTTAGCGTTTTTCCCATTCGATCATTAGTGCAGGTAATCAGGATGTCGTCCAATAGCATAAATAATATTACTGGTTTGATTAATTATTGCAGAGGAAAATATTACATGACTAGGCTTAAGCGGGATGTTTATTTAGATGAAAGTGCAGGGTAAACTGTGTATTCCATGAGATCTCTGAATACTGCACGACTGCTCTGGACATCTCAGAGTGTTAAATATATCAGATGATATCTAGATAATGTTGGGATAGTGTGGAACGTTGCGGAAGATTTCAGGTCTGAAATTCCACTCGCATCATGAGGTGATGTGCATGTTTAATATTCATAAATTATATTGCCGTGAGATAATTTGTAAGCTTGGAGTTAAATTTAACACAACCACCGTGGTTGCGTTATTTGTGATTTGTTCTGCTGAACATCAGCGCTCGAAGGAAGGTACAGTACTAACAGTGAAGCTGGTAATTAGCAGTGATTGAAAGGAAATGAACAACCTTATCTTTCTTGTTACTTTACCGCCTTTCTTATTCTCTTTCTTCCATCTTACTTTTCACCCTCTCCTCACAATTTATTCATAGTGCAACTGCTGTGAGGTTTTCCTCTTGTCACACCTATCAAACCTTTTACTGTCAATTTCCGTTTCAGCGCTGAATGACCTAATAGATCTCAGTTCTTGGCCTTCAGAAAGAAAATGAAGAACCCTTGATCTTTTCCAGTTACGAACGAAAATGGGAAAAGGACACATAGATTGCATCTTTGTTTGTTTGTGTGTATGGTGTTTTTTACGTTGCATGGAACCAGTGGTTATTCAGTAACGGGACTAGCGGCTTTACGTGACTTCCGAACCACTGCGAGAGTGAACTTCTATCACCAGAGATACACATCTCTCACACCTCAATGGAATGGCCGAGATTGCATCCTAGAGCTTTCTTTAACTCTGGTTGCCTTTCAATTTTCAAGGAGCTGCTGTTCTTCTGTTCTTACTTTATTACAACGGTGATTTCTGATAACTTCCCTTTATTTTTTTTCTAGCAAAGATCTTCCTTTTGTAGATGGGATCTTACTGCTTACGTAACTTTTGTTGCCGTTCAACCATGAAGGAGCTATATTACCTCTACTATGCTCTCAGTGACGATCGATTCTGGTAACCCGACCTAATTTATTGATTCTGGTAACCTGAACTTATATCTCTCTAACAAATGTCACCTTTTCAGTTCGTATTATCATCATAATTGACGGCTCAGTTGCTTCTCCTTTTTCATCATTTTAATTGGTGTCCAACCAATCTCTTCCCTCTTTCGTATTGCTATTTCCGTTGTCTTATTATTAAGGACGTATTTGTTTTATTCTCTCTTGTCAAATATGAAGATTTAAACCACACGAATGACCTCTCTATTTTTTTGTACTCACCTACCGTATGTGGCCGGATTTAATCTCATATAATCCTTTTAGGAGGCCGGGAAATAATCTCTAAATGGGATCTGTGGTGCTTAGTGGTGTTCATTACTATCAAGAATAATGTTTTCCAATATATTTTACACAGTGTAGTTACCCTGACGAGCTCCAGACTAATTTGTTTCCTGTTTTTCGATGTTTATACTTACAATATATTTATACCTGTATGTATATATGTATGTATACATACATATATATATATATATATGTGTGTGTGTATGTATATATATATATATATATATATATATATATTGTATATATCTGTGTGTATACGTACTTATGTAAATGCATAAGTAAGTACGAATGTATGTATATGCTTATGTGTATAAAGATTATAAATATATACATGTATAATGTATGTATGTGTGTATGTATGTATGTATGTGTGTGTGTTTACTTGAAATATAAAGAATTGAAAAGAACGAAACTTTCATATTTAGAAACGTAACATCACTACAAGAATAATGTGACATTATTAGCGTTTAGGGTAAACAGAAGGACCCAGAATAAAATGGACGGTAATGAAAAATGTACTTTGCACTCACCACCTGTGCCCATCGACATTTACGAGGGAAATTTTTTTTTTTTTTATAATTTTTTTTGGATAATTAATAGTTCTCCTAATGCTCTATCAATAGAGTATTTATTCCCTTAGATCGGGCAGCCTATCTCGGGACTATCCGGAAATAGTCGCCGGGACTCTCCGGAAATAGTCGCTGAGCATGATGACGACTGCCAATCCTATAACGTCATTGATTTCATTCTGCGAAAACCCCGTCCCGCCATTTAAAGGTTGATATTTATGTTTTTTCGGCCGAAGTCGATTTCAAGCATTTATCGTTTTTATGGACGCTTAATTTTGTGCTCCATCTCCGCATCGTTCCGGTTCATTTCGGAGCCATGACCCGGAACGAATCATTTGCTTTATAGCACCAATAATTGCGAGGGCCCAAACTCTCCGCTTCATTTTTTTTATTTATTTATTTTTTTTTCTTTTTTTGGCCGCCAATTTTTTATGCTTATTAACTGTTGATTTGAATGAACTTATACGTGGTAAGTTCAGTAATATTCTTTACTTCTAATGGTATGAAACAGAATCAGTCGTGCAGACGAGTAATAGAGAGGATACTGTTTACGAAGTAAGGTTCACTGGTTGTCCATCTTTTATTTTATTTAATTTTTTAAGTTCGAAACGTTTCAATTCGTTGATTAAGAAGTAAGGTTCTCTAGATATTTAGCTCTTTTTTTTTTGAAAGTTCGAAACGTTTCAATTCGCTGTTTACGAAGTAAGGTTCCCTGGTTGTCTATCTTTCATTATTTTATTTTGTAAAGTTCGAAACGTTTTAATTCGCTGAATTAGATTGTCATGTGATCAAAATGATAGAGAATAGACGTATTAATCCAGGAGAATGAGAGAGGGAGAAACTTTTTATGACCATTTCAGACTTTTAACCTCACCTGAGCTCAGAGCGTTTGAACTTGTCTTATACGAGATTATACGAGATTTTCCGTCGTCCATCTACAAGTCATCCTCCAGAACTACTGGATCGGTTTCAGTCAGAATTGGTCCAGAGTTCCCTAGGGTAAAGGGTATTCAGATATATTCAGATGGGTGAAGAGGGGCCCTTCCAGGGATAGATATTTAAAGATTAAGTGAAACAGGGTGGAATCATATGCAGATCTCGACAAGAGCTGATGACCAGAAATGACATAATTTAGGTTCACGAGAGCTCTCTTATGTATTGTAGGATTAGTCTTATTCCAATCATAGCTACTAGAGCCCTGGGTGGGACAACAGTAGTGTTGAAAGGTTTTACTTATACGTTGGAAATATCCTTTGGCATGTTATTTTCAAGAGTGAGAAGGCTATGTAGAATTTATACTTAATCATCTTGGTGTAGTATGTGGTTATCTGGTTATCTGCACCGTGACCTCATAGGCCAGGGTGTGGCCACAATAGCGGTCCATTGTGTTATACAGAAATACGCAGGAAAAATATGGATCCTAAGACGTGCAAAGAAAGGTTTAGGAAAAATTAATCGCTTGCAGTGTTTCATAACAAACTACTGATCCACACAGTCTTACCTAAACCAAAGCTGGTCTTTCCTTATCACCTCTACCGTCCTCTGTTCTCATTTCTCGATCAGAAGAACAAAAACTCCTATCACACGGCGAGGTGGTTCAGGTGAGTATTGTGACTTAGTCCAATTACTTTTTGAAAGTAGATGGAAAGGGTAAATTCAATGCACCTTTGAATGAAGTCCTATTAACTTAGGGATTGTGAAATGAATGTTGAATTCAGCAAGAAAAAAGACAATGATAAGTAAACTGTAAACCTTTCCATTATTCTTGCTTGGAATAGACGGACTTTAAAACGGGAACACGCCAGTAATTCACAATAACGCCGTGACACAGAAGTCCGCACTTTAAAAGAAGTCCTATTAACTTAGGGAATGCGAAATGAATGTTGAATTCAACAAGAAAAAAAGACAGTGATATTCTTGCTTGGAGCAGACGGACTTTACAACGGGAACACGCAGGTAATTCACAATCGCCGTGACTAAAAAGTCCCATATTAACTTAGGGAATGCGAAATTATGTTTAGGGAATGCGAAAAGAAAAACAGATAATAATAAGTAAACTGTAATCCTTTCCATTATTCTTGCTTGGAATAGACGGACTTTAAAACGCCGTGACTCAGAAGTCCGCACCTTTGAATGAAGTTATATATTAACTTAGGGAATGCAAAATGAATGTTGCATTCAACAAGAAAAAAAGACAGGGATAAGTAAACTGTAATCCTTACTATTATTCTTGCTTGGAATAGACGGACTTAACGGTAATTCACAATCGCTGTGGCTCAGAAGTCCGCACCTTTGAAAGAAGTCCTATATTAACTTAGGGAATGCGAAATGAATGTTGAATTCAACTAGAAGAAAGACATGATAAGTAAACTGTAAACCTTTCCATTATTCTTGCTTGGAATAGACGGACTTTAAAACGGGATAACGCCGTGACGCAGAAAGTCCGTCCGTCACGAGAAAGAATTGCCGGCTAAAAAGACCCGGGAGAACCAACCACACACAGACACGAAAAAGAAAATGTTTGAGCTTCCGAACTTTTCCTGCGCCGTCCATGGCAAAAGTTGCTTCAAAAAACACCAACTTCTGCAGTGGTCTCTAAAGGGAAAATATCATAAAAAAAGTATTAATGGGGCTCCCTTTTCTACTTCCACCGCTTCTCCATTTGCTGATGCAGCTAATAAGAGCGGTTGTTAAAGGAGCTGGTTGCGCTAAAACCTTCGGTGAAAGATTGTAATAACAAGAAAATTGTTGGTAAATCTGAATGGAAATTGAATTTACTATTAGTTATATGTAACTATTTCTTTAATGTATGTGACGGTTTTTTGGAACGAATTTGTTACCAGAAATTATAATATTTATGATAATAATACTATAAACCGAGTGGTTATTAGTTACGTCCCTATTTCTTTAATGTGTGTGATTGTTTATAGTAACGAATTTGTTGCCAGTAATGATTATATTTATATGATAATAACACTAGAAACTGAATAGTTATTAGTTACGTTACTATTTCTGTAATGTATGTGATTATTTTTAGTTACGAATTTGTTACCAGTAATGATAATAATATTTATGATAATAACACTGAAAACTGAATGGTTATAAGTTACGTCACTATTTCTTTAATGTGTGTGATGGTTTTCAATAACGAATTTGTTGCAAGTAATGATGATAATATTTATGATAATAAAACTAGAAACCGAATGGTTATGAGTTACGTCACTATTTCTTTAATGTATATGATTGTTTTTTATCATAATAACACTAAAAACTGAATGGTTGTTTTTATCATAATAAAACTAAAAACTGAATGGTTGTTTTTATCATAATAACACTAAAAACTGAATGGTTGTTTTTATCATAATAACACTAAAAACTGAATGGTTATTAGCTACGTCACTATTTCTTTAATGTATGTGATTGTTTTTAATAACGAATTTGTTGCCAGTAATGATAATAATATTTATAATAATATCACTAAAAACTGAATGGTTATGAGTTACTTCACTATTTCTTTAACGTATGTGACTGTTTTTAGGAACGAATTTGTTGCCAGTAATGATAATATTTATGATAATGACACTAGAAACTGAATGGCTATTATTACGTCACTATTCCTTGAATGTATGCGGAAACTGAATGATTATAGGATATTTAATCATTTATCTATGGATAGGATTCTTTAAGAATGAAACATCTTTCAGTAATGATAATGCAAATGAAAATAAATATTACATTGACAGTAACAATGTTTGTGCGTTCCTTTCGTACCTGAAGATAAAAGAATTTGCCTCGTCTCCCATCCGTGAAAATATCGGGGGCTGTTTTGACTGCATTTTCTACGTGTTTGCTTGCAGACCTGTCATGAAATTATTTTTCTCCGGAATAACGACGTGTTTTCGTTGCTACCAAGAGCAAACTGCCGACTTGTGAAAACGACTTGTATTTCGGGACTGACTTGTGCGTTCATTTTTCATTCATTTTCTTCCCGTTCGTCGTTATGTTCTTCTTCCCTTGTTATTTCTGTCTGTATTTCGACGCGGAAGGAAATTGGGTACAGGTGATCACATGGATTTATTATTATTCATTTATCCGCGTGATTACGTTTGGTAAGGTCATTATTAGTCTTTGTACGACAATTTAGAGATTATAATATAGAAGGTTCTTTCATGGCACAGAACATGTGCACCTAGGTAATGCCAATCTTTTTTTATGATATTAGTAATTTTGTAATCTGATGTATAAGCAGCTATCAAAAGAGACTGTTTAATTTTATTAGGATGAAGTTACAAAAAAGTATTTAAATTTAATGCCATATCATGCGATGTCCTCTTTCTTCCTACCCACATCCACTTCTCTGGAGTGTTTATTTATATATTTTTAAGTCGTCTCTTGCATTAGTAGTCATTAATCATGACTGGTGTATTTCTCTTCATGTTATTAGAGTAGAATATGTAAAAACTCTTAATAGATTTGAAGGATTCAGTAATATGGTACGTGATGTCCTTTTTTTTTCTACCCAGCATCTCTCCCCCTCCCCCCAACCCCTCCACCCAACCCCTCCACCCCCTCCCCACAG
>NC_087213.1:61248969-61258969 GCF_015104395.2 Macrobrachium nipponense | reverse complement strand
AATCAATCTCACCAACAACTGGATTTATATTTCTTGCCAGTGAATTATATCAAGATATATTTATCTCACCGGTAAATGTTATTTTTAGACAGATCTCTGATTGTGTAGGAAGGTGATAATTTGAAGTGACAGATGAATAGAAAATCAGAGCATTTAGTTTTTTTTTTTTCTCATAGTTTTATTATATGAAGACCAAAAATTTAATTTTGAATCTCTCTCTCTCTCTCTCTCTCTTTTCGAATCTCCTCTCTCAGTCTCATTCCCATCTCTCCTCGCTCCCTCGTCTCTCTCTCTCTCTCTCTCTCTCTCTGTATGTTTAAAGGAAAAACTTCAAGGTTGTTCCTCTCTCTCTCTCTCTCTCTCTCTCTCTCTCTCTCTCTCTCTCTGTTTTTAAAAATAAGAACTTTTAAGTTTGGTCATCTCTCTCTCTCTCTCTCTCTCTCTCTCTCTCTCTCTCTCTCTCTCTCTCTCTCTATTTTTGAAGGTAGAACTTCAAGGTTGTTCCTCTCTCTCTCTCTCTCTCTCTCTCTCTCTCTCTCTCTCTCTCTCTCTGTCTGGTCCCCTCTGCCGCTGCGACAACAAAGTGCCTCTTCATTCTGAATGCATTTCATTCAACGCCGGGAAGCCACTCGTAACTGATGATACACTAATAAAAGGGGTAATTGTATTTTGAGGATGTAATCTTTTTCGTTCTCCCTTTTTCCGTCGTCAGTATCAGGGTCTCTAGTGGTATTGTATGGCTCTCTCTCTCTCTCTCTCTCTCTCTCTCTCTCTCTCTCTCTCTCTCGTGGACTGCCATTTTGTCGGGTGAAATGAGGGGGATTTTATCTACAACGTTATTATTCGTCTTTGAGGGTTGTTTGGGCAGGTTGTTGAAGTTCTAAAACAGAATGCTCTTGTGCGCAGAGGGCGTATAAAATTATGTTTAGCTTGAATTACATTCAGGTTTCATTTTCCCTCTTCCACTTGGATTTTGTTCATAATTCATAAAAACAGACTGTTGTATCTATAATTATATTCGTTGGTGGCAGGTGGTTATGTGTCATGGGTTATATATACAGATATATGTATATATTTTTAGATTACTTCATTTTTAAAAACCAATCGTATCTTCGGTTTTTTTACGTTTTTTTTGTACGATTTTAGGCGCCCTTTTGTTTAAATATTTTGAATAAATGTTTTAGTTATGTTGGTGGCTCTGTTTTGATGATTGAATATCATGCATTTTTATAGTTAAATGTGATATATAATTGTATCTTGGTTTTTATTCTTTTTTTTTTACGATTTTAGGTGCCCTTTTGTTTAGATTATTTAAATAAAGATTTCATTAGTTTGGTGCCTCTGTTTTGACGATTGAATATAATTAATTTTTATAATTAAATACGATATATAACTTGATATTTACCCTAGACGTTTTCTACTGCTCAAATGTATAGTAAAGTATATGAGGTATCTTATTTTTCATTTAAATTATACGACAATATTTGAGAAATATATACTGCTGAGGTACAGATACTAACCGTGTCTCCTCTCCCTAAGTAGACATTGCAAGAATATGTCCACCTCTTGAGTAACCTGACATTCTTTCTGTTTCCTTTTCTCTCTCGTTATTCTCCTGGAGTGTATTTTTTTCTTTACCTCTCACTCTCACTCACACATACAAACCCTGAATGCACTAAAAGTAATTAAGTAAATAAGACTACATCTACTGTAACTTGACATTCTTTAAAGCTTTCCTTTTTATACCGTGCATCATCATTAATTTTTTCTGGAGTGTCCTTTAACCCTATACACAAATACATACATAAACATACGTACATGAGGACTGACATACGCACGCACACACACACAAACATGGCCCTCAGCACCTCAAGAGCACCTCAGCTCCCGCCTGGACTTATGGCAACAACCCCGTCTCTCACGAAACACTTTAGAGCCCAGCGAGATCCTGACATAAAGGAACATTTATATTACACCCAGATCCTTCAGATTCGGACTAAGGACATTCTTCTTAATAGAAACTCCTTCGTTTTGTCGGGGGAAGGGTGGGGGGTGGGGCGGCTGGCAGAGCTCTTTATGAAGAGGGTGTGAGTAGTGGGAGAAGAGGGGAGCCGAGGGGGAGATCTAATAACTATCCACGATTTTTCCATTTCTTAACACTGACAATTTTTGGAGAAGTTTTCTCCTTTTCTCTCTTTCTCTCGTCAAGTAAAAGTGAAGAACCTCTACTTCACGAAGTTGCTTTGTGAAATGAAAGCGAAAGGGAAGTGAATAGACAGAGACTGTAGCTTTTCTTTGCTTCCTTTCAGCTTATTTAAGAGATTCAGACGTACTAGGTTTTCCCGAGACCGAACCTGTTATTATATGATACCCTTCTCAATAATGAAACCGTAATTATTGATGAATTGTACAGTGAATAATAATTCTTGTAATGGTGCTATAAGCATGGAAACATCTCCAACCATAGGCATTTCTCTCTCTATACAAAGTGTTGAATCGATCGTTGAATCTGAATTATGCATTATAAGATATATAGCGGTAATTTTATGACTGCTAATGTGTAGCCTACAGTCGAAATCATCAATAGCGTGAAAGTGAAGTAAAAATTTTGAAATCGTTATCTGTGAAAAATTTCATACAAATAATTAGTTGCAATGAAATACCTGTACTTACGCAATTCGAGATTATTGACGTTATTACTTTTGTATTTGAAGGACGATAGTAACAGCCTATTACTTTTGTATTTGGAGGCCGATAGTAACAGCCTATTACTTTTGTATTTGGAGGCCGATAGTAACAGCCTATTATTTTTGTATTTGGAGGCCGAGAGCTATTACTTTTGTATTTGGAGGCCGATATGTTACAGGACCTATTAAAAGACTTTTGTATTTGGAGGCCGATAGTAAAGGCTTATTACAGCCTATTCTTTTGGTATTTGGAGCGATAGTACCAAGCCTATTCCTTTTTATTGTAGCGATAGTAACAGCCCTATATTTTGTATTTGAGTTTCCGATATTACAGCCTATTACTTTTGTATTTGGAGGCCGATAGTAGCCTATTAACTTTTGTATGATCGATAGTAGCCTTATTTTATTGTGTTTTGATTTGGAGGCCGATAGTAACAGCCTATTCTTTTACTTTTGTATTTGGAGGGCCGAATAGTAAACCGGCCTGATTACTTTTGTATTTGGGGCCGTTTTTATTTGGGAGGCCGATTGTAACAGCCTATTACTTTTGTATTTGGAGGCCGATAGTAACAGCCTATTACTTTTGTATTTGGAGGCCGATATTAACAGCCTATTACTTTTTATTGGAGGACCGGAAAACAGCTATTACTTTTTGTATTTTTGGATTGGCCCGATATAAACAGCCTATTACTTTTGTATTTGGAGGCCGATATAACAGCCTATTACTTTTGTATTTGGAGGCCGATAGTAACAGCCTATTACTTTTGTATTTGGAGGCCGATAATAACAGCCTATTACTTTTGTATTTGGAGGCCGATAGTAACAGCCTATTACTTTTGTATCTGGAGGCCGATAGTAACAGCCTGTGTGGTGTGCACTTATCTAACCCAGGCGTGCTGGGAATTAGAAGCTTGAAGAGGGGGTGAGGTTAGGGGTTGTGGTGGGGGTGGGGGGGCGATAAGGGCGTGAAGTGGCACCTAAGGGGGCGCGTAGTAAAAAATGGGGCCTAACCCCGAAGAGTGCTATGGAACTGGAGGACCCAGGAAGAATGGCTTTTAGATCGTAATCGAATGTTTGGGCAGCAAACAAGAGAACAAACTGGTTTGCGTGTGACCGATGAATGTTTCATAAAGATAATGTGGTTCACAAAATAATAGATAAAAAAAGTTCTCTATTATTTCTCTTGGGTCTTTTATTCTTTGATTCCTTGGTGTATTGTATTCAGTGAAATCTCCCTGTATGGGAATGCGTAAGCAATGTTAGCTAGAAGAATGAAATTCCAAACATAAACTCAGAAAACCTTGATATTACCGTCGACTGGCGCACTTCCAAATGGCCGTTTTTTAATTTCCAATAAGTTACGCCAAATCACAGACGCTCTGAATAGATTACACTTCATATTAGTCAGAAGTTAGTTGAGCAGGCCAGATATGCACCTCAAATTGGAGACTGGGGTCTCTAACTTAATGAAATGCCACACTGCCTGGAAACAGCTGTATGTTATTAACCACACAGTAAATCCAGTGTTGGACGTTCTACGACCAAGCACCACAGAATTATGAGAAAATTTAGTATATACAAAATCTGAAAATCGTACAGCAACATTGTCATATAGCGAAGTGGAGACAAATAATAACATATATACCTATAACACATATGTTTAAGAGGATAAAAAACCTTCATAACAAGAGTTATCAGTTAAAAAAAATACTCATAGCAACATGCGTCTTGAAATGGAGAAATAAATCCACAGTTATGTATGGGAACATATTTACTTCCAAATAAAGCTAAAAGTGAGCAGTTTCCTTTTCAAATTGTTTAACTTTATTTTTAAGTATATTTGTACTCATGCTTAACTGCGTATTTGTTTCTCCTAGTTAACAAAGTTTGATCGTGGAAGTAAACCGATTTTATGAAATAGGTCAAGAAGCCTGTTGATATGGGGGAGTTGGCACGTCTTGCGAGGCATCAGTTAAGGAAGGATGTCGCAATAAGATGGATTTGGTGTAGAAAACGAAATTGAAGCACTAATGCTAGACACAGTAGGAAGTTGCAGGCTGATGTCTTACTGTATGTGTGTCTTGGTTTATTCCCAGAACCTTGTGTGAGCTTGTGTGTGCTTAATCGTTTGTACATATGTGCAAACATTTTAATTTGATATGTACTGGTATAATATATATATATAAATATATATATATATATATATATATATATATATATTTATATATGTATATATATATATATATATATATATATATATATATATATATAAAGTTTATATATGAATTTTTATCACGTCACCGTGATTCATATACATGCGTTAAGCTACAAATGTTTTTTGATATCCAATTCGCTTGTTGGCCGAACCGTTTACTGCACTGAAACTCTGATTTCTCCTACGTGCGCTGGTTCGAATCCACGAGAGGAGTAGGTTATCAACTAAAAAATTCCCCTTCGGTTAATACGTATGAAAATATATTAATTCCGAGGTAGAGTGGATTGGATATTAAAGTACATTTGTAGTGTAATGCGTATGTTAGACACACATATTTAGATATGTATTTATAAATATATTATGTATATGCATGTGTATGTATATATATATATATATATATATATATATATATATAATATTATATATATATATATATATATATATATATATATATATATGTGTGTATTTATGTATTTATATAATATATTTATATATATCCGTTTGTGTATGTATACACATATATACACACAATGTATATTTACAGTATATACATACGTACATGCATGCACGCATAAAATATTTATGCATGTACATTTCTGTTTTGGATACCGTTTTATAAAATGGCAAAGGGCTAAACTACCCTGTCTCTTTGGGTTGTTGCTCTCATCTTTCTTTTCGCTAGCTGTTCATACAGAGTAATAAAAGCTCAAATAGAAGTCACGGCATTTTATATGGCTCGTTGAGAAGGATCTCGTGAGGGAGAGATGAAGATGATTTAATTTTCCTTTTCTGCCTCAGAAATCACAATTTTTCTCCAGTATATTAAACCTCTCTCTCTCTCTCTCTCTCTCTCTCTCTCTCTCTCTCTCTCTCTCTCCTTGCTCGGAAAACATTAAGGTAGTGTGATCCCTGGAGTACGAGGCGATAAAGTCGAGAACACATAGCTCCCCTGAGGTCCCCGCTCGGCGATAGACACTGGAGGTGTGTAAAGCAGAGATTAGTCTCAATTCTGCAAGGGTGTTATATCTTAGCGGAGATTAAGGGAGCCCGAATAGCATATTTTCTCGCGCACCATTAGAGATATAAACATTAGTCCTTTAACTGTCGAAGGGCCGAGTTAGGCTGTGTTGAGATTACGGACATAGTCTTCCCTCGGGTCCTGGAGAGTGTGAGAGATAGGTGTATTTTTAACGGTAAAAACGCCGGGCATTCGGCGGTTGACATGTTTATACCGAGATTATCCGAAGATACACCGTCGTTCTGATGCCTCTGGCCTGTGAGGTAGATATTGGATTGCTTCGGCGTGGTCCTGTTTGGTTTGTTCTTCTTCCGAATCGTGGTTACATTCCGTGGCTTATCCTCGTTTTTCTGGTGTGTGTGTGTGTGTGTGTGTGTGTGTGTGTGCGTGCGTGTGTGTGTGTGTTTTAGGGAATAGAACAATTTACTTTTTTTTTTACTTGACGTCAGTTATATTTGTCCCACCCCACTCCCCTTTTTTTTCCAGTGCAGAGGATGACGGGACGGGCGACGTAATGACCTTATCTAGGTCAGATTTTTCGGAAATAAAGAGGAAAGAAAAAAAAAAAAAACAGTGGATCTAAATCTAGAAGGAAGCGACAAACCCGCCTTTTGCAAGGTTGAAAATTTGAAGATTTCATAGAAGATTTTCGTCTATTTTGAAGAATTCGTTTGTAGAGGAAAATAGTCTCGAAAGCGAGACGCCGGGTCCATTCGTCAACACAGATGGCCATCAACATACAATTTGGCAGTTTATGAGATGCTTTTAGCGCTGAAGAGAATTTACGTATGTAAGACAATATATCCCATAGGATCTCTATGTCCGCGAGACGTAATCTTTCCTGTAAGAAAAATAATTTTTCTGAATTCGCTTCTCGTTATTTGACCAGCGTTAGGACTCTTCACGAAGACTGTGTTAATTGTATAAATGGCCATCATAAATCCGGGAGAGACTACACAGGGTTATATCAGAGAAGGACATCTTACGGGAATAGTGTGTAAATGTCGCCAGAGATATGGCCATTCACATGCGAGGCATCCCACCAAGGCGGCGAGAGGAAATCTACCGCAGACAGTCGTAAGTGATAGACACACCGATGTGAATGAAAGGGAAAACCGCCCTATAAGAGTCATTTCCATATTCAAAAGACTTTCTTCTGAAACGATCTGAGGGAAGTGGGAAAGATTGTGTTTGCTACTCCCTGTTTATCAAATCCCCCCTCCCCCCCGGCAACCCCCCTCCCCCAGCTCTGTTTATTATTTTGATCTTAATCACGGGTGATATTCAATGAAACTTTTCATCAATAAACGAAACTAGATGAAAGGAAACGATATGGTTAAGGACCAATTTATATATTTAACCTGCCATAATTGTTATGATCGCAAATGATATTCCCGTAGAGGCGGTAGTGCCGTCAGTGGACCTCATGCGGTGCACTGTAGGCATTACTCAAGGTTCTTTGCAGCGTGCCTTCGGCCCCTATAGCTGCAACGGCTTTTCGTTCCTTTTACTACCTCCTTTCATATTCTTTTTCTTCCTCATACTTTCCACCCTCTCCTAATACTTGATTCATAGTGCGTGCAACTGCGAAGGGTTTTCCTCCTGTTACATCTTGCAGACCTTTTACTGTTAATTTCCTTCCCAGAGCTGAATGGCCTAAATTCTGTTATCAACTTAGCTCAACCAAATGATATTAAATCCTTGAAAGAGTGAAAGAGTGCCATCCCCAAAAACTTCCTGGGTCAAAAGCATTCACAACTGCCCTACAAGGACGAGTTAATACTCCGCAGGACTTATTCTCTTTACAGGGAACTCCTACCACTTAAGGAAGGACATTCCACCTTTATAGTCATGGAAAACGGCCTCCTTGCCCATAGCATTAAGGTCTTGAACGACTTTCTCTCTCTCATCTCTATAAGAAACGGGGCTATCACTTCCCATCTAGCAAAGGCTGTAGTTCTCTTCTATTTCTTTTTTTCGTTGATTTTGTTTTATGTAAGTTCCTTCATCCTGCGATAGACATGAGACATTAGAGTTTAACAAAGAAAAACATTCATAGGAACACTCTCGTCAGAATCTATCAAGCACATTGAAGACACGTGAATGTTGAATATCTCGCATACGGTGTCATTGGAATAGAATTTTATACTTACGTAGGTGTAAAGTAATCACTAGTGTATGTGTACACTGCTATATAGATATATCATATATAGTAATATATTTATATATATATATATTATATACGTATATCTATATATAGAGATAGATAGATAGATATAGATATAAATAGATATATGTACATATAAAATATTATAGGTATAGATAATATTATAGATATATATATATTATATATCACAAATATCTATATATATATACAAATATATATATATATATATATAATATATATATAAATATATATATATATATATATATATATATAATATATACATATATATATATATATAGATATATATATATTTTATATTTATTTTTAATATTTAAAGCGTACAAAAAATAGGACAACTACTCTACTTCTATCTCTCCAAGAGAAGAAAACAATCCCCAGTACTTTTCTACCTACCTACCTATATCCGGAAAGCCTTTAACTCGTAAAAGGAAATGGTCACAAAACCTAGGACTGTTATTCTCCATACGTAAAAATGTCCACGTAAGAAAGTCGTGGGGGGGGGGGGGGGGGGGGGGGGGGAGAGGGGATAATGTGATACACCTCCTCTTGCTATCGGAAATGTGTTACGGGCTGCGAAGGTGTTGAGCTAACTCTACGATGCCTCTCCGTTCCTGAAAGAGAAGGCCAGTGTGGGATGGGCAGTACGGTATCTTTATCTTGCTGTTGCTGAGGTCTGGAGAAAGAGCGGGTTTTAATTCAGAAAGAATCGCTATATTATATATATTAATATATATATATATATATATATATATATATATATATATATATATATGTATATACGAATATATAAATATATATACATATATATATATATATATATATATATATATATATATATATAAAACCTCCTGGAAGTTGTCAACTCTCTCTCTCTCTCTCTCTCTCTCTCTCTCTCTCTCTCTCCTCTCTCTCTATATATATATATATATATATATATATATATATATATATATATATATATATATATATAATTTAATCAAGACACAGAATTACTTTCATATCTGCAAAAATACTCAATATTTAGTGTTTTTTTAGTGAAAAAATAAAAAAAATTCCAAACATGACTCATTATTTTTACCAATGGCTCACATCGACGTGGTTGATATTAAGTTTTATATTTACTGGTACTTTTGGTTACCTTTATTTAGTAATGGATTATCAAAATTTCAAACAAGGCACCTTAATAACGTTAATGGTTCTGAGGAATACATTTAGCATGTTTCTTAAGTAGCTGTTTTTCTTAGATATTCTGCTATTTTGTTCTTGTTGAGTAAGCATAATTTTTGAACAAGTTATATTGATTTCAGATCCATGGTTTTACCTATTTTTATTGTTTACAGTATGTTATTTGCTTGGGTACTTTGCTATTTTGTTAATAACTTTGCTGTTAATGTATTTGTAAATTTATAAGTTTTTTTTTATCCTTGCACTTTGTGAATTTCGAACAATACTCCACAACCCTCGTGCTAGTGTTTGTGACCAATATGTTTATTTGTTTTTCAGTTTGGTGATTTCTCTGATGAAATCTTTTATGTAGTTTGTATTTTGTAAATTTCGAATAATACTCCCTAAACCCTCGTGCTAGAGGCTCTGATGAATATGTTTATTTGTCTTCCAATTTGGTGATTTATCTGGTTAAATCTTTATGCAGTTATAAAAGCATTATAGGAATCCTGTAAAGAAAAAGTGTTTAGACTGGAGGCTCTGCAGAGCTCTGAAGGCCAAAACCGCCACCAGACTTCCTCGGCATTTGGCAGCGAGACATTGCATCCAGAAAATTAACTCAATTTTTACTCTACCGTATTTTCCTCTTCCTCCTTCTCCTCTTTCCCTCTTCTTTAATTTGCCCCCTCCATACCCTGCACTTGATCTCCCCATCTTGTTTCCCCCTC
>NC_087213.1:61231469-61243969 GCF_015104395.2 Macrobrachium nipponense | reverse complement strand
TATTTTTTTTTGTGTCTCCTGATGGTCCGGGTATCATCCGTTGTTTTTTGTCTCTCCCCTTCAGGTAACGATGAATAAGACCGCTAATGATAAAAGTAAAATTAGAATATATAAAAAAAGACGCACTTTATCTCTTAATGGTATTACGTTTCACTCTTTCTTTTCTCTTAATTTTTTTGCAACCCTCCTTTAATCTCACATTCCGTTTCCATATATATTTTTCTTTTTACCGTATTTCTCCCCCCCCCCTCGCCCCCCACTTTTTTTTTTTTTTTTTTTTTTGCGGGTCGCTTTCTATCTCCCCCATTAGTATGATTACAGGACTTAAGGGTTACAGCCACCGTGAAATCGTCTTTCAAGACTCCAATGAGAGAAAGGGAGAAGACAATGTCAACCTCTCCCGGAATGTTGTCTCTAATGTACACGTGGATTTCATGAAGGTTTAGAAGCGGGGTCTCTTTCTTTCTTTTCCCGGGGGTGGGGTGTTAGGATTGGGGAAGGGGATTGTGAATTTGTGGGCAGCGGGAGGGGGGTGGTGGTTACAGAGTGAGTGTTTAAAAAGGGCAGACTTCACGATGAAATAGAATTTGAGATAGAGAGGCTGCGTTGTCGAAAGGTAGAGAGTTTATAACAATCGCTGATGTTGTATCTTGCAGTTTTTGAAAGGTTGAACGCCTCTAATATCTTGCTGTTTTTGAAAGGTGAAACGCCTCTAATATCTTGCAGTTTTTGAAAGGTTGAACGCCTCTAATATCTCGCAGTTTTTGAAGGGTAAAACGCCTCTAATATATTGTAGTTTTAGTAAAACGCCTCTGATATCTTGCAGTTTTTGAAAGGTTGAACGCCTCTAATATCTCGCAGTTTTTGAAGGGTAAAACGCCTCTAATATATTGTAGTTTTAGTAAAACGCCTCCAATATCTTGCAGTTTTTGAAAGGTTGAACGCCTCTAATATCTCGCAGTTTTTGAAAGGTTGAACGCCTCTAAAATCTCGCAGTTTTTGAAGGGTAAAACGCCTACTATATTATTAGTATGTTTTAGTAAAACGCCTCCGATATCTTGCAGTTTTTGAAGGGTAAAACGCCTCTAATCTCTTGCAGTTTTTGAAGGGTAAAACGCCTCTAATACCTTGCAGTTTTTGAAAAGTTAAACGCCTATAATATCTTGCAGTTTTTGCAGGGTAAAACGCCTCTAATTCCTTGCAGTTTTTGAAAAGTTAAACGCCTAATATCTTGCAGTTTTTGAAGGGTTAAATGGCCCTGATATCTTGCAGTTTTTGAAAGTTAATCGCTTCTAATATAATGCAGTTTTTAAAGGGTAAAACGTCTGTGTAATATCTTGCAGTTATAGTAAAACGCCTCCGATATCTTGCAGTTTTTAAGGGTAAAACGCCCCTAATATCTTGCAGTTTTTAAAAGGTTAAACGCCTCCAATATCTTGCAGTTTTTGAAGGGTAAAGAGCCTCTAATATCTTTTAGTTTTTAAAAGGTTAAACACCTCTAATATCTTGCAGTTTTTTAAAGGTAAAAGGCCTCTAATATCTCAACCACAGCCACCTTGTTTTACCTCTCAGATTTTGCAAGAAAAGCAATATCCAGAAAGGTCAAAAGCATCTTCCTTTTTACCTTAGGCGTGGAAAATATTAGAATATTTTAGTAATTTTTGTGGAGTTTTTAATGATGGGATGAGGGAAATTCATTATTACAAAATAAGAAAGTAGGATTCTCAATTCTTCGGGATTTTCTATTGTATTTTTTTGACGTGATGTCCTGATTTGATTTGGAGGAATTAAAAGTTCCTAGTACGTTAATTATGGGGAATATTTCATTAATAGTTTTGAATAATTGAAAGTATTTTCCGATATCTGTAGATTTTTTTATTTGGGTTGAGAAAATGTTATGATAAGATCGAAATAAAGATTCTCGATACCTAGATATTTCCATACTTTGGCTCTGAGGGAATGTCATCATTAGACTAGACAACATAACCTGAAGTTCCATATTGCCAATGGTAAGCATATTTTGCTTTAATAAAAGTAAAAATTAGGTTCAAAGATATTTAAAAAGATTGCGAACTTTCTGTTTTAAGCGGTAGGAAATTGTAATGGCCTCTGACAAGTAAGGAGAATATTCCAAGTTTTATGGAAAAACTTCGACCTTTAATAATAATGATAATAATAAAAATCTCTCTACTGGCAGATCCTCTGGAAGTCTTTAGTAAAACTGGAATAAACTTATAATTCTTCTTGGACGTTGAGAATTTTATCTCAACCTCTTTATAGTATATAAAACAAATTCATAGTTGAAGTCAATTATTCTGATCAATTTGACCTTATTTAACTAATTTGCAGAGTAATTGAAAATTTCTGCAAGTTCATGTAGGGTCTACCTAAAACCCCTGAGATACAGTAGCCTGATAAATCAATCAGTCTTTGTAATGCAATGAATGTCTCACTGTCAGGTAACACAGACACGGATTAGCTAACCGAAAGAAGCTGCGGATGGTTGAGAGAGGTGGGGGGGGGGGGAAGGGGGGGCCCTTTTAATTAAAGGGTTAAAGGGGTGTCTAACGTAACTAAGGGGGGTTAAGGGGTATGTCACATAACTAAGGGGTTAAATAAGTATTATTTTCCCTCTTGCGGGTCTATTTCCATCATGTCGTGGGGTGGAACAGGCACGGGCCACTGGGACCATTCGAGTCTGAATGAAAATTGAGTGATTTGTGAAGGAAATACTCGTACCTTCATTTCATTAAAAAGAAAATAATTTTGTTTAATTGTTGTTTAGTGGATTATTATTATTATTATTATTATTATTATTATTATTATTATTATTATTATTATTATTATTATTATGAAGAGGTGCAAGTATATGATCTCTCTACTTCTCGATTTCCTCACACTTATAAGATACTCTTTATCACTGTAAGTTAAGTATATCTTAGCTTAACTAGACCACTCCGCTAATTAACTGCTCTCTTAAAGATTAGATATATTTTTTTTTACGTGGCTAGGAACCAATTGGTTACTCAGCGACGGGACTTACAGCTTATTGGGGGAAACCACATGATATCGAGAAATTAATTTCTAATCAGAAATAAATTCCTCTGGTTCCGCATTGGCAGCAGCGGGGAGCGAACTCGGGCTACCGCATTGATAGGCGAGTACGCAACCCACTCGTTTAGTATTATTATTATTATTATTATTATGTGCAAACATTCTCATGAAACAACAGGTAAAGTCAGTTTACCATTTAAATCAGCGTCCACCTAAGAGAATGCCGTTAGTATGAAGTCAATAGAGAAGAAACAAGAGTAACTAAACTATAAAAAGATTTCCAGGGATTAGAAAAGAAGAAAAAAATCAGAGCTGTCCCCGTGAGCGTGGAGAGTCGCCATCCTTAAAAATAGCGAGAAAAAATAAGCTGAAATAAAAATTCAGAATACTGGTATTCTATTTTTTTTTTCTTTTTTTTTTAAGTAACAACTGTCCGGAACAGGAGGCACTTTCAATATGTCCTTTCCTCTCTCTCTCTCTCTCTCTCTCTCTCTCTCTCTCTCTCGTGGCACAGTGGTAAGGGCTCTCTTTACCTTGGGCTCACGTTCACTGAAATGCAATATGCTTCTGTTAATGTAAGTAGTGTATTAGTACCTAGCTGTAGGTCGACTGTTGTAAATCGCAGGTGTTCAGTGCTCTGTTTAGCAAGCATACCATCAGATATATATATATATATATATATATATATAAATATATCATATAATATATATATATATGTGTGTGTGTGTGTGTGTGTGCTGTGTCTGTGTGTGTATGTTATATAAAGATTTATATGTATATGTGTTTATATATATTATATATATTTATACACATACACACACACACACACACACATATATATATAATATATATATATATATATATATATATATATATATATATATATATATGTGTGTGTGTGTGTGTGTGTGTGTGTGTGTGTGTGTGTGTGTGAATTGCATATGTGGTTACGAGGAAAATGAAATAATTAAGTGCAAGAGATTTCGTCCTTTTTTTATAAGAATTGCCATAGAGTGAAGGAAAAAGTCCTATCACTCTGTTGTTTCACTCTCCAGGTACCTATGTATTCTGTTTTTTATATTTTATATTTTGAATAATTGTCAAGTCTTACTTCTCGTGGCAGAAGATATAAAAAAACACGTACAGTCTTATACATATGGAGACAAAGAAACTCCGCTGTCTCCCTATCTCCATATAGATATTTACATATATTGTATATTATTACATATTGATGTCTCCGGTGACAGGAAAACTGAAAACATTCTTTCTCTCTCTCTCTCTCTCTCTCTCTCTCTCTCTCTCTCTCTCTCTCTCTCTCTCTCACTTGCTACTATCACTCAGGCCAACGAGCCGTGCACCGCAGGGGACCAGCACTTTTTATTGTTGCTCTTAAATATTTTTTCCACTCGAAACTTTTTTGTAACTCTCTCTCTCTCTCTCTCTCTCTCTCTCTCTCTCTCTCTCTCTCTCTCTCTCTCTCGTGCGGTTTTTTTTGTTTATGTGGCTGTTATTTATATTAGATGGAAAAGGAAGTTTAGTTTAATGAACGTACATTCCAATAATTAGATGTTGGGAGACACTTTGTGTGATCATATCTCATCTGAGAGAGAAAAAGGTGAGGGCATAATATATATGTGTGTAGTGAAAAAGGCTGAGATAGGAAAAAAAGGGTCGGAGTTTTTTTATATGTATAAATATTTTCTTGTATATATAAAGGCTGCGTCCACGTGCGTTTTGTGTAACAAAAAACCGTAGCTGTGGGTGATAAGTTTTTCTTGGGCTCTCTGTAGAGATAGACCTGAATATAAATGATACCTCTTGTGTGAACACATGAAAATGTATTCCAGTATGAATTATATAAATAAATTATAAAAATATATATATATATATATATATATATATATATATATATGTATATTTATTATAATTATATATATATATATATATTATAATATATATATAATATATATATATATATGAAGCGAAGAATTTGGTTGTTTATTGAAAAAGATACAAACGTTTTAGTGTATTTTAAAAATATGTTTTAAATATGATTTTTTATGTATGTATATATATATATATATATATATATATATATATATATATATATATATATATACTATGTATGTATATAAACACGTACTTATCAAAGTCACTCTTGAAGATCTACTCCATTAGGTAGGGAATATGGTGCTGTTCATGTAAGACATGAGAGAGAGGAGAGAGAGAGAGAGAGAGAGAGAGAGAGAGATTGATAATAATGTTGGAGATAATCGTGTAACGCTGACTTAATGGCCCATTAGGTTCTGCACTTATACCTCTGTCATGCCGGTGTTCCGGATATTCAAGAGTAATCCCTTTAGCACGAGGAAGCTGGTTATCGTACATCGCGCAGCCATCTGTCAAAAGTATCATGCCATTTGACAATAGGTTTACGTTTATGCTCCCATCTCTATCGTACACCGAAGTTCTTTTCTCTGGACCTAAATTTAAGGAATTGAGAAGCCTTGCTTGGGCGCTTCTGGTGCGAGATGAGTTATGTTCGTGCCAAATCTCTGCTAATAGATTATTCATTTATCCTCATACATTATCATAAATCTACATTGTCATAAATTCTCTTGTAAAGCGTCATTTCCTCGTTGCTAGAATTTATGTCCTTCTCATGAATCAAGTTTAATGTAAGGTTTGAGGAGACCGTTCTGTAGTTTGGTATTAAAGGTCCGTTTCACATTTGCATAATCACGCATGTTCGAGTACTCGGTTATCACTTGTTTACACCCAAGCATACACTCTCCGTTGTTGCATGCATTGCATTATTGTTTATATACAAACTTATCATAATAGATCTTTGTCTGTCAGTTTATATTTATGTATGTAGACATTATATATATATATATATATAATTATATATATATATAATATATATATATATATATAATATAAATATATTTATATTAAGGCTGATGGTCTAGTTGAAGACGATAATAGCACTGTGAAGGTACTTATTCAATGCATAGTATACATTATATCTATAATTATAATATATATAATATTAGAATATTATAATTATACTATGTATATTAATATATATATATCTATATGAAGGCTGGTGGTCTAGTTGAAGACGATACTAGCACTGTGATGGTACTTATTCAATGCATAGTACGGCCAGTCCTTTATTTTAAGGCGCAAATATACTGCAGTATTTCGAGAGCCATTAAGCGTCAAATAGCTGAGAGTTAATAGGACCTAATCACCCGCTCTGCTGTGAAATTAAAATCTATTCCGACGGTGCAATAGATTCAGAGTATGAGTAGGGAGGGTCGATGGTAATAATATATAATGATTCGGTGGTGGATGGTAATTGTGAATTATGAATGGGAATATGAATTGATGTTATTTGCCTTTCGCAGTGGTTCGGCAGCTGGCTGGAAAAGAGAATTAGTTAGTTTAATTGTTTGTTAAGGTAGAAGTTTTATTTCTCAGTTTGAAAATATATAGTTGATGTTTGATGATGAACCGAAATTGATGGCAACAGAAAAGAATGGATATTTTCATGCATATTGAAATTATTTGTTTCCTCTCTTTCCCTCAAGAAAAGAAACAAACAAGGAAATATTCTCTCTCTCTCTCTCTCTCTCTCTCTCTCTCTCTCTCTCTCTCTCTCTCTCTCTCTCTCTCGTCTTCGCATAAGTACAAAATATTTCTCTCTTACAAGCACTTAAAATCTATAAATATTTTCTGCTCTTATGTAAGTACTCAAAAATATTAAATCTCTCTCTCTCTCTCTCTCTCTCTCTCTCTCTCTCTCTCTCTCTCTTGTTCGCAAAAGTACAAAATAGTTCTCTCTTACAAGCACTTAAAATCTATAAATATTTTTTTCGCCTTCCTTATTTAAGTAAGTACTCAAAAGCATTGAATCTCTCCTCTCTTCCTCGTCTCTCTCTCTCAAATCTCTATCTCTCTCAGCCTCGTCCGCAGTCTCTCATCTCTCTCTCTCAAAAAAAAAAATCTCTCCTCCCTCTCTCGTCTTCGCAAAAGTACAAAATATTTCTTTTTTGCAATCACTTAAAATCTATAAATATTTTCTGCTCTTATGTAAGTACTCAAAAATATTAAATCTCTCTCTCTCTCTCTCTCGTCTTCGTCTTCGTGAAAGTACAAAATATTTCTTTCTTGCGAGCACTTAAGATCTATAAATATTTTTCGCTCTTATGTAAGTACTCAAAAGCATTAAACCTATCTCTCTCTCTCTCTCTCTCTCTCTCTCTCTCTCTCTCTCTCTCTCTCTCTCTCTCTCTGTCCTCGTATAAGTCAAAATATTTTTCTCTTTTGCAATCACTTTAAAATCTAATAATATTTTCTGCTCATTTTTTTTATGTAAAGTTACTCAAAAAATGATTAAAATCTTTCTCTCTCTCTCTCTCTCTCTCTCTATCTCTCTCTCTCTCTCTCTCGTCTTGCAAAAGTACAAAAATTTTCTTTTTGCGAGCACTTAAGATCTACATATTTTTCGTCTTATGTTAAGTACTCAAAAGGCATTAAACCTAAAACCTCTCTTTTCTTTCTCTCATCTCTCTCTCTCTCTCTCTCTCTCTCTCTCTCTCTCTCTCTCGTCTTCGCAAAAGTACAAAATATTTCTCTTTTGCAATCACTTAAAATCTATAAATATTTTCTGCTCTTATGTAAGTACTCAAAAATATTAAATCTCTCTCTCTCTCTCTCTCTCTCTTTCTCTCGTCTTCGCAAAAGTACAAAATATTTCTTTCTTGCGAGCACTTAAGATCTATAAATATTTTTCGGTCTTATGTAAGTACTCAAAAGCATTAAACCTCTCTCTCTCTCTCTCTCTCTCTCTCTCTCTCTCTCTCTCTCTCTCTCTCTCTCTTTAATACGTACACGCTGGCTCCTAGCAAAAGCTGTTGTCATAAATTTACACGACAAGACAATATGACGGCTTTAACGCCGGGTCATTCCTACGTGAATTTGAGGGATTATGAAACATAGCTTGCATGCAGGTACGCCCAGAGCGAAGGCCATATCCAGTGCTAACAGCCCAGACCCGGAGGTGTATAATTCCTCTATATTCTTGTATTTTGATACAGTTTTATCTAATTTATGTATTTGTTAATTTACTTTTTCCTTTTTTTGATAATGGGGTCTCTTCTTTACTTCCTCTTACTTCTTCCTAATGAACACCATACTCTTTGGAAGCTTGAATTTCAATTCAGTTGCTCCTGTGGGCTTGTTCCATATGAATTGGTTTCAGCTATTGAATAATAATAATAATAATAGTGTATGTAGGTGATTTTATTCGGTATCCGAAGATAGGTCATTGTAAGTATCCAGCTGTAACGATGGATTATGTCTGTTTCTCTTTCTTTTTTCTTTTTCTTCTCATTTTCTTTTGCTTCTTGTTTATCCTTCCTCGTTTTTTTCTTTATAATGTGATGTTCATTTCCATCACCTTACTCTTATTTCCTTATCTATTTAATTTTATCTTTTTACCCTAGTTTTTCTTTTTTTATATCTTTCGCGTATTTTCTTTCTTATCGTTCTTTTATCTAATGTTTTCATATTTTTCTTTTCCTTCTCCCTGCTTAAAATGTCCTCGTTTTTCATTTCTCTTCGATAACACCCATTGTTTGTCTACTTCCAGCTATTCTAATTTATTTTGAAAACATTTGTACAAGGGAGGTAGTTCTCGGTTAAACAGATATATATATATTCGTAATTTAGGACAGTTTTCCTCGTCGTCCAATTTAGCACCATGTTCCTCGTCGTGTCGCTTATCCATTTCTGTAACAGCATACAAAAGGGGTTATGTTCATTTCTTCCACTTTTTAAGCAAAAACCTACATTGTCAAGTGGAAATATTAATTGCCTTGTCTCGCAAAAATATCGAGAAAAAAACGTAAAAAAAGGGGGCGGTTAATTATTTACTATACACCGAATTGCTAAACAGAAACATTTATAAATGAGGGGGAAACGTTCCTTATCTTATCTCGCAAACATTTCTGGAAACACTTGAAAAGAGAAGTTTATTTATTTATTTATTTATTTATTTTTGGTGGGCGTGTGTTCACCACAAATTAAACAAAAGCATTTGTACGAAAGAGCAATATCTCTTCTTTTACCTCACGCAAGTTTCGAGAGAGACGAAACAAAGGGAGTAATGTCTGAGTAGAGGGAGAGAGACACAGACGGTTCCCGCAGCTTCGTAAAGTGACTGGAATTATGCTCAAGAGTGTGTAAATACAGGTTTGGGGAGCGACGGGCCACTGCTGGCATAATTGGCCACCCACGTCGCGAAAAAGAGTGCAAATCATGCTTGCAGAATTCGCTCAGGCAGTTTTCGAGGTAGTTCCGAGATCGAGATGCTTCGCTGTTTTTTTTTTTTTTAGGGCTTTTTTTTTCAGGGTGTTATTTCGTCTTCTGACTTAAGCCCCTTTTTGGAAATAGCCTGTATACTATTGAAACTCTTTTTAGAATGTTATATGGTTTCGAAAAATAAATCATATTGAAAAAAATTAGAATATTTTATGATTTTGAAGAACAATTCATATAAAAACAAATTTAGAATGTTATATTATGATTTTGAGATACAAATGATATAAACAAATTTAGAATATTATATCATTTCGAAAAACTAATGTAAAAAATTTAAAATATTATATGATTTCGAAAAAACAAATCATATAAAAGATTTTGTATATCACACTATTTCGAAAAACAAACCAAAATGAAAATATGTAAATGCAATGTAGACATGAAGTCTCGTTATTGTCAACATTATTACACATCACTTTAAACTATGAAAACATGATGATGAGGAAATCTTAAATTTAATGGTGTGCTCACCTGTCTTCATAAGTTTAACCGTGTTTTCATTAGCACACGTGGGTTCACGAATGCTAATTGACTTGAAATGGACTCATACGGGGATAGAAGGGACATTCACGACGAAGTAGCAGTTTAGATATAAAGTCTTGAAAAAATATTTTACCATTGAGTTAAATATAGTAAATGAAATGTGTCAATGATGATACTGAGGTCAACAACTAAAAAAAAAAACTGAAGCGACAGCAAAATTATAATGATAGTAATAAAGCAAAAGGGAAAGGGACCAAAAACACCGCTATAACCACTGACATGAATAATCAAAACGTTGGGGGGACATTTACGAAAAGAACCGCAAGGCAAAGCGACCTCCTCGACGTCCAACACCCCCCACCCCCCACACCACCACCCGACCTAACCCCAATCCCGGCCCCGTGTACCTCCATCCCAACAACCCCGCCCTCACCCCCCAAACCACTGTCTAGCGGCTTTTTAGCTTCTACACCCTATTAACTCATTGCATTTATATGTGACAGGAGTTTGCACGGTCCGCCTGCTCAGGTATGGCTCCCGGAGGCTGTGAGGATAGTGTATGACTTTGGTGGTCGGAGGGAATGAGGGAGGGAGGGAGGGAGGGTGTTTGTGTGTGTGTTGGGAAGTCATGTTGGTTTTGAAAATATTGAGGGCGGTAAGGGCCAGGAGTTGGGTGCGGGGAGGGAACGGGAAGATGGGGAGGGTGAATATTTATGTATACGGAATTTGAAGGGGGATGGTGTTTCGGGCTATTGGTTGGTTTACGCATTTAGAGGAAGCTTAACGTCGGAGGGTGTATACTATAGTGCAGAAGTTCAAGAGTTTGGTTATGGCGTTTTTTTTTTTTTTTTTTTTTTTTTTTTTTTTTTTTTTTGAAGGGAAGTTTTCATGATTGATGTCATTTTGCGGGGGTTAGGGGGGTTCTGTTGGTTACGAAACTGTTGGTCTTGGAAAGCTCAATGTTGCAGGTGGCTTAGTAGCATATAAAGATGCATATTTAATCGAAGAAAGCTTGATGATGAAAGATGTTTAGGGATGTGGTGTAGGTACACAGCTACATACGCATTTGGGAAGAAGGAAAGGATTAGGTTGTGGGGGCGGGGGGCGTTTGGTAGGAATGACAGATGGCGATAATATAAACAGTTGAAGTTGTTTTGTTGATAATGTCCTTTTTGCTTGATTTAGGCCTTATGGTAGCACTGGCTCTTGCCTTTTCAGCCACGTGCATTGGGCAAGGGAGTGGGGGAGGGGAGGTTGGAAGATGGTAGAGATTTTCCACATTAGAAGGAAAAAACAATATTTAGGACCTGTGGTTGGAAGAAAATACAGACCTGGTGCAAGTATTGGAGTAAATAGCCACACGGGCGGTATTTGTTTGATCATTTGAACGTTATGGATATAGGCACTTAATATGCACAGCACGCATACAGACAGCTGGGCTGTATCAAGCATGCATGCGTAATTATTCATATGGCTATACACAGAAAGTCCAATGATAGCTGGATTATACAGTTTTTATATGTATGTATGTATGTATGTATGTAAGAATGTATGTATACTGAATGGCAATCCAGGTTTTTGTTTTTAGAAATAGGACTCTCCATTACATTTTTAAAGTTATTTTTAACTCACTGTTCTGCATTTGTATGGCATTCAATTTTCGATTTGGTTTAAAAAAATATATGTGTTTATGTTGTTCTTCATCCTAGTTTTTCATCCATCCAAGGGCTTACATATTTGTGAAAGCTAAGATACTACTCAATTTTAGTATGTAATATACTGTTCTGTTCTAGTTGACATTTACAGTAATTACCGGAACTGATCTTCTGGGATATATATATATATATATATATATATATATATATATATATATATATGTATATATCATATATATATACATATACTTATATTATATATATATATATATATATATATATATATTATCCGTATATATATGATGCGAAAGGTACATCCTTTGAATTAGACTATTTAATAATAGCACAGTAGCTGGTCTACCATTTACAGCCAAGTCATTTGACTCAAATAATCTATGATTTTATACATTACAGATCTATGAAAATAATCTTTGATTTTTATACATTGCAGACCTATGGAAATAATCTTTGATTTTTATACATTGCAGACCTATGGAAATAATCTTTGATTTTTATACATTGCAGACCTATGGAAATTATCTTTTGACTTTTATACATTACAGACCTAAGGAAATAATAATTGATTTGTATATATTACGATTTGTTATTTTTATATTTACCTAAGGAAATAATCTTTGATTTTATACATTGCAGACCTGATATGGAAATAATCTTTTTGATTTTTATACAGATTTTTATACATTTAGACCTATGGAAAATTATCTTTGAATTTTGTATTTACCAAATTACAGTACTTATTTTTGATAATCTTTGATTAACATCAGACCTAATTTGAAAATAATTCCTTTGATAATAATTCGCAGACCTATTTGAAAATAATCTATATTACCAGACAGACCTAGAAAATAATCTTTGATTTTTATACTTTACGACCTATGAAAATAATCTTTTGCATTA
>NC_087213.1:61188969-61221469 GCF_015104395.2 Macrobrachium nipponense | reverse complement strand
CCAAACCAGGTCGGGAAAGTTAGGAAAGTAAGGTCTGGTTATGTATACACATACGTATATACACATATATAATGGGAAATGACGGTGCTCTCTCACAGCACCTACAAACCCACCCGCAGATATGGTTGTTGATTTTGTGTTGTTTAGCTAAGTGCAGGGAAAGATACAGTGTCATATCTCATTTAACAGGGTTTTACCAAGTCACTCATGGGCATAAATTATATGAATGTGGAAATTACAAGACAAAGATGTGTTGATTGATAAATTTAGACTACATATTAGCGCATACATACTGTGTATATATATATATATATATATATATATATATATATATATGTATATATATATATATATAGTATATATATATATATATATATATATATATATATATATATATATATATGTATATATATATATATATATATATATATATATATATATCTTGCAGCTACTCCAGTTGTCTCACTTTCCTCCGTGGCTTATACCTTTGTTTATGCATTTGTCACGTTCCAAACTTTCGTGTTCTGTTATACATACGTACACACACACACACACACACACACACACACACACACACACACATATATATATATATGTATGAGTGTATATTTTTATTATATATATATATATATATATATATATATATATATATATATATATATATGAGAGAGAGAGAGAGAGAGAGAAGCAAAAGGGATGGTAGAAGAGAGAGAGAGAGATAGGATAAATTGAAGAAAAGATCAAAGAGAGAAATGGCAGAGGAGAGAGAGAGAGAGAGAGAGAGAGAGAGAGAGAGAGAGAGAGAGAGAGTATAGTTCATTCACCCGCACACGAACGTATCATCTTCCCTTCCCTATCTTCACCATAACTTATAAAACAACGTGAAACATAAACAATTAGTTCTCGACGTAAAACCTCAGTTCCCAGCACAGCACACATGAGAAGTCAAAGAAAAAAAAATTCAGAGAAGCAACAACAATTAATTATCCAGACAAAACCGCGAATCCAGAGGCACGACGACTTGCCACAGACATATCCAGTCGCTTTACATTGCATTGCCATAGCAGGAGAGAAGTGGGCATCAGACATGCCCAGGTGAGATGTCGCCTCACGTGACGACTCTGCGGTTATTACAACGAAACCCATCAACACTGGATCCGAAGTCATTCTTTTCACATCTGGGAAAAAAAGTAATAAAAAAAAATTTCTTTTTCTTCTAGAAGAAGTCAGCTTGCCAACCTCAGCTGGTATTTTTAACGGTTGATGGTCGACCGGGGTTTGACGTCAAGTGTCCTTGGTAATTAAAACTCCGGCTTAGAGTTGTAAGTCTGTTCCTGATGACAGGCTGGAAGAAATGGGAATGAGAGAGAGAGGAGAGAGAGATCATTGAGAAGAGGAAGAGAATTGAAACTACAGGAGGTAGAAATGAAGAGAGAGAGAGAGAGAGGGGAGAGAGAGAGAGAGAGAGAGAGAGAGAGAGAGAAGGGACTGGAAACGAGAGGGGAAGAGAGACAGGGACGGGGGGGGGGGGGGGGGGGCCCGGGGGGGGGGGGGGGAGGGGGGGGGGGGGGGGGGGGGGGGGGGACGAACTAACGTTGGAAAGGAGAGAAATAAAAAATGTGTGGTAATCGGAAACTGGAAAAAGAAGGAATATACGAACGGGCTTGCTGGGAAGGTTAAAAAGAATGCTAAACTGTTCGCAATAATTCATGGAGAGAGAGAGAGAGGATGGATCGGAAATGTGGAAGAAATCATTCGTCCACTTACAAAGCAGGGAGAGAGTGAGAGAGAGAGAGAGAGAGAGAGAGAGAGAGAGAGATTAAAGTTATGATCAACTCATAAACAACTCATACATGAATATGAGCGAGATAGAGAGAGGGGGGGCGGAGAGTCGATCGGAAATGGGGAAGAAATCATTCGTCCACTTACAAAGCAGAGAGAGAGAGAGAGAGAGAGAGAGATTAAAGTTATGATTAACTCTTAAACAACTCATACATGAGTATGAGAGAGAGAGAGAGAGGGGGGGGGGGTAGTGGATTGGAAATGGGAGAGAAATCATTCGTCCACTTACAAAGCACAGAGAGAGAGAGAGAGAGAGAGAGAGAGAGAGAGAGAGAGAGAGAGAGAGAGGAAGGGGATGTGGATTGGGATATACCGTTCGAGAGGAAGAAGCGACAACGTTACTGGGGCACGTGTTCCCATTAGAATTTGTCCGGGTTGACGCAGCTTTGTGACGGCCAGAGGGATGCAACCGATGAATCAGCCCCGGGAGGATTGAATTACAAGGAGCGCAGCTGCTACACTCACACCTTCAAAGGGATGAAAAATGGAGCTATGATTTAAGTGGCAGGTTAATTGATTGTGAGTTGGGGAGAAAAAACTGCCCCGGTATTTCAGCGTTTTTTTTTTTTTTTTTTTTTTTTTTTTTTTTTTTTTTTTTTTTTTTTTTTTTTTTTTTTTAAGTAATTTGCGATTACGATTGGTATGATGGAGTAGAGGATGTTCGTTGGTGTATTTTATTGTAATTAATAATTTTTTTTTATTTATATTTAATTTTTTTATTTTAGACTTCTCTGTTTCAGTTTATGTTCGTATATTGACCATCGTATGATTATAAATTTCACGAGGTTGTCTAGCCATCGTTTGTGTACTTCTAAGGAAAATAAACCAAAACAAGATATTTTGTATATATTTCCTGTTTGTAAATTTCGAGAAAAAAAATTGTACGCATATTATATCTTTCCTCTAAAAACTTTTTCTTATATGTATTTAGATAAACCCAGATAAATCATCTATGCTTCACTCTATCTTGATTTCATCACGTGATGAAACCAGATCATCGTATACATTTTTTCAGATATGCGGAAAATAGCGGAGGAGACGCCACTATTTCGAGCGAGGGTAGGGAAACTTCCCTCCGTCTTTTGTTTCGGCGCCAGGCGACTTTCAGTTATTTCTAAGAAATGCAACCGACGACTTAAAAAGAGATTAAGAAATGTGACATTTATGCTCGGCTGCTCTGTTGTGAAAACGTACTAGATGTTTTCCTCTCTCTCTCTCTCTCTCTCTCTCTCTCTCTCTCTCTCTCTCTCTCTCTCTCTCTCTCTCTCTCTCTCTCTCTCTCCCCTGCCTCGTAATGTGGCTGAATTATGTCCCCGATTTAGAATAGCCAGGGATATGTTGTGAGGAGCAAGCACATCCGGGCAAAATTTAGATATCTGGAGAAACAAGGGTATAGTGTATTCTTCCCTCGAGTAGAATCGCCGCCTATATTTCAACTCTCTCTCTCTCTCTCTCTCTCTCTCTCTTGTTGCTTTCTCTGGCAGCACTGGAAGGAAGAGATAGGGTTTTAAGATATTTTTTTTTTCTAAATGGCGGAAGTTGTTTACGTATTTGATCATCAACTCTCTCTCTCTCTCTCTCTCTCTCTCTCTCTCTCTCTCTCTCTCTTGTTGCTTTCTCTGACAGCGCTGGAAGGAAGAGACAGGGTTTTAAGAATTTTTTTTTTTTTTTTAGAAATGGAGGAAATTGTTTATGTATTATATATATATATATATATATATATATATATATATATATATATATATATATATATATATGTGTGTGTGTGTGTGTGTGTGTGTGTGTGTGTGTGTGTGTGTGTGTGGTGTGTGTGTAAATTGCTATTATTAACCATTCAAATAGACTACCGTTCAGAAAATATATTCCAAAATTCACATATACATTACCGGAATGACGACGTGACGGTTACCCCTATACCGATCAATTCTTAACGGAGCGGAAACCTTTAATCGAGAAATATAGAAGTAAGTGGAAAAGGGCTCTTTGGAGGTTAAGAAAAACATTATACGAGAGGCGTTTGCCAGAGCCCTGACTGGAAAAATGTTGGGAACAATTATTGACGTTTCTCTGAAGGCTGTGACATTCCTTTGCCGTGTGATATCGTCGATAAGAACATCCGTACCTGTTGTTAACACGTACGTGGCAAAATAGCAATAACAGTGAATGATTACGACGAGAGACGTATGTTGCCGGGATTATCGGGCAGACTCACATCATTTTCTGTGGCAATAAATGAATTTGCCTTAAAATTGAAAGGTTGAAAGAGAAATATAAGTAATCGGAGTTAAAAACAAAAGGAAATAAAATTAGAATGCAGTAGATATGAACACACAAAAAACCATTTGAGTTTTTGTAATGTGATATATAATAGTTTAAAGGTAAAGTATAAATAATCGGAGTTCAAGAAAAGAAGTGATATATATTATAAGGTTTAAATGTGAACAATAAAAAAAAGGTAATTTTAGTTTTTGTAATAGGATATATGAATTTAAAGGTAAAGATAAACCATCGGAGAGTTTTTAAAAGAGGAAACGAAATTAAAATTTAGTAGATGTTATCAGACAAAAATAGTCATTTCAGTTTTGTACTGGGTTATAGCAAAGAGATTTCTCTTTCATCTTTTCGCAACTTCGCTCTCAAACACTTCGCACAGAGTTGCGAACACTGGAGACAAATTGTATACGCTCGTGCCCATGAGGTATTAAATGCCCAATTTTACATGGCAATTTAGATATATATATATATGTATATATATATATATATATATATATATATATATATATATATATATATATATATATATAAATAGATAAATATATATTTATATACAGTATGTATATTTATGTATGAATGTATATGTATACTAGTATATACAGAGTGGCCATAAAGTCCCAGTACCATTACAAGTATTTATTACTCGGAATGGTACTGGGACTTTTATGGACACCCTGTAAATGTACATATAGGAGAGAGAGAGAGAGAGAGAGAGAGAGAGAGAGAGAGAGAGAGAGAGAGAGAGAGATAAGAACGGAAGTGTTATGAGGGAATTCTAAAGAAAGATAAGTTACAATACACAGTCTTTTCATTATGAGTTCATTAATTACATAAAGCTTCTTTTTGAGATTTGAAGGCTTCCCCTCCGACCTAATTAGGTAAATATTAATGTGAAAAGGTGAACAGGCCAACTTTAATAACAAGATTTCCCTTCGGAAGTTGAAGATGACTAACAAAATGTCGTGTCTATGCCGAAAAAGTTCTCCAGGGCAAAAAGACGAACGGACAAATTCTCTAAATTTAGTGGGTTTATGAGTGTAAGTTCCGTTCAAGAAAGGAAAAGGCTAACGGGAAACTGCCGTGAGTGTTTTTGGTTTGGTGGTTAGGGGGCATTCATTATCCAGGTCTTTTTAGTTTTATTTTTCTTAAATTTTAATGGCTTTATAAATGACCTGAAATGCTTGGCTTTGCCATAGTTTATGTATCAGCGTCTTCTAACTTTACGGAAATAAAGGTACTTTAACTCCAGAATACTCTCCATTAGCCTTTTCATTCAATTATTCCTTTATTGTGAATTGCGTATAATCATTCTTTTCATTGTTATTAAGTAAACATAAAGTTCAGATTTTTTGTCCTGTACGCAAGCTTGATTTTCTGATATTCACATATATTAATCCACAAAAGTCTTTTAATATTGATTTAGCAAAAATGGTAGATAGTGACTTTGCCTAGCCAACGCAGAAAGACTTGTTAGTTATAGTTCCGTTTTGGTGTTTATAGATGTTGTGAATCCGATATCAAACGATTTGGGGCTTAATATTTTGTGATGTTCAATGGTATTCTGTTCATATCTCTTACTTTCAAATTATCTCTTTATTTTTTCATAGTGGACTAGCATTTTTGGGAAAGCTTCTAGACAAGTTCATGGTTTTCTATTTTGATTCCACGACAGTTTATGTTTGCGTGGAAAAATTATTACGATAATATTTTTAAGAGACTGTTTATGCCTGCTATTGCGTTCATGAGCAACAATATGAACGGGAAATTACTACAAATAACGCTGTTTTGATGCTGAGTTCCTTTACGATGGTCAAAACTCCATACTAAAACATACTGTGAATTATGTTAGTTTCGTTCATGAAAGCAAACTATTAACGTAAAATAAACGCGAAATACAACGTATTGGTGATTTCCGTTCACCAGGTCAAAAATAAAAACACAAAATTGTTACGAAATATTTTATTTTATACCGTTAGTTGCGTTCACAACCATCAGAATGCTAACCGAAAACGGTTATGTACTGCCGGGCGATTTTAATTTTGACCACTAATCATACCCGCTGCACCAACATTGTTCTTTTATCCAATATCAGTAGATTACTTGGTTGCATCGATTGCAACGATTCCATTAACAAAAATGACTTTCATAGAGTTTTATTAAGATTAATGATTATTTAGCTATTTGCTTTCGGGTAATTGCCAAAGAAACACTGGAATTTTATGATTCAGCAATTACGCTTGGGTTAATGAAATTCGACTTTTGGGTTTTGCTTTAACTTTTTCGATTTGGCTTTTGACTTTTGGGGTTATTTGCTAGTTTTTTTTTCTTTTTACAGTATTTTGATTTTATTTATTGTGATAAGTAGGTATTCAAAATATGTATTTATTTGTACTTATTAATTAGTATTTTAAAAGCTTCTTTAATGTAGAAAAGATTAGTGACTCTCTCTCTCTCTCTCTCTCTCTCTCTCCACTTTTATATGTAAAATGACTGTCTTGACTACATATATTAACAGATATGTTGAAATCTTTAATGCAGAAAATATTAGTGATTCTCTCTCTCTCTCTCTCTCTCTCTCTCTCTCTCTCTTCTACTTTTTATAAGTGAAATGACTGTCTCGATTACACATATTAACAGATATGTTAAAATCCGTAATGTAGAAAATATTAGTGATTCTGTGTGTGTGTTTTCTTCACATTCTTCCTATTCTTCTTTCTCCTTCCTTTTACCAGTAAAAAGGATTTTTTTAATACATATCAGATATTTTAAAATCTTCCGTGTTGAAAATATTCTCTCTCTCTCTCTCTCTCTCTCTCTCTCTCTCTCTGTGTTCATCACCTTCTTGTTTCCCTTCTTCGTCTTCTCCTTCTTTCTCTTTCCTTTAACCAGTAAAAAGTCTGTTAGGCTCCCTAAAGGATCAAGGGTTAGTGGACACGAGCTCCTAAAACAGAGACATAAAGAAACCCCAGCGTCCAATGAATAATGAAGGCTGAAAGAGACCTTCCATATCCCCTTCCTTCGGGTCTTCAGCTCTCTCTCTCTCTCTCTCTCTCTCTCTCTCTCTCTCTCTCTCTCTCTCTCCCGGGATATTGAAATGAAAGGCATTTAAACTGTAAAAAATCATTTTGAAAACAGCCTCTCTCTCTCTCTCTCTCTCTCTCTCTCTCTCTCTTAGGAATTTGAAGTGAAAGAAATTATAAACATTATAAAAAAATTTTAAAGCAGTGACTATTCTCTCTCTCTCTCTCTCTCTCTCTCTCTCTCTCTCTCTCTCTCTCTCTCAGGAATTTGGAATGAAAGGAATTATAAACATTATAAAATGTTTTTAAAGCAATGACTATTTTCTCTCTCTCTCTCTCTCTTGAGAAGTATCGAGAAATGGTCGTGAACAGTCGGTGATAAGATTAGTGTGAAAATAGTAGGATAAAGCGTCTAATAAGTTAGTTTATCAAGTGAAATACTGTAAATCGGATCAAGATGGCAGTAAATTCCACCTGTGGTAAGAAATGGCGAAATTTAGCGTGTTTAGCAGATTCGCAATACGATGAGGTAGCAGGAAGGTAGCTGGCATTTCTCATCTATGAGATCAACAACAGCCCTAACCAAAAAGATACAAAAGCATTCATAGATATATTAGAAAGACATGATCCTTCAAACTGGAACAAATCAACAGAAAACATCTTGAAAATAATTGAAGAAGTTTCAAATAGAATCCAAGTGGTCAAGAGACTCATAAAGAAAATATACATAAATCAACATATTCCGACAAAGAAAATGAATAAGGTGAACATTGTAAATATCCTAATTGATGCAATAGGAAAAAGAATGCCAAAAGCATGCAAACTGTGTAAGGTGTGGTATAGCATAGTTAATCCACAAAACCTGATCAGAAAATGTGCTGCATGCAATATTCCGACGCATCCACAATGTGCTGAGGTAATGTAAGATATGAGAAAAGATACCAGAATATTTTGCTCAACATGTCTATCATGGATAGACAATGTTATTAAATCAAGACTGAATGTACAAATAGTTGAGGATGAAGAAGAAGAGGAAGAGGAAGAAGAAGAAGAGGAAAACGGAAGAGAAGTAAACAAAACTGAAATGACAGAAAAAAATAAGGAAAACAAAGAACAAGATAAAAGTATGGATGCAGAGATACTCATTGATACTACATATGAGGCAATCAAGCAGCATACATACGAAGAAGTAAATTACGACATGACAACACAAAAGAAAATCCCGAAGAGGCTCTACCCAGATTCGAACAATGATGGGAAAGAGGGAAAATTAGACAAGAGAGACAAAGTCTGCAACCTTTTGAAGAGGGAATTGCAGATTCGGAGAAAGATGTTACTACAAACATCCTAAGGTATGTCACAACTATGAAATATATGGTAAATGTGCATACCTAGACAGCTATGAGGATGATTGTAGAGATCTACATCCAAAAATATGCAAAAACCTAAAAGAAGGAAAAGGATGTAAGTTCGACAAAAAATGTAAATATATGCACCCTGTAGCCATGAATCAAAATCAAATAAATAATCATTCAAATAATAAAATCCAAAATAAGAAAGAAAGAAATAAAGAGAGGAACAAAGAATATCAGGTGAAAGAAAAAACCAAGCCATCAACGCGATATGGTGTGTCACCAAAATATTTCCAACCGTCAGCTCCAAGATACAACTCAAGAGATAAGAACTGTATTTATGATGCAAGAGGATATTGCAGATACGGAGAAAATTGCAGATTCAGACACAAAATGAATAATTATGATGAAGGAAGATAAAAAACTATGGAAAAGTTGGATTTTTTAATGTCAGAATTTCTGGAAATGAAGAAAAGAACAACATACCAGAACAGGAAAGAGACATGGGAAAATCTTTATTATTACCCATATTAAATGAAGGAGAAAACACGCAAACCATCATAGTGATGAATGCGCAGGGTTTAGTTACGAGTAACTCAAAAAGAAAAATAGAGTACTTAGAAGAACTAACCCAAATTGAAAAGAAAATAGATATAATGAATATAAGTGAAGCCTGGTATTCCCAAGAGACTGGGTATGATGATCAAATAAAAGGGTTCCAAACTTATAGATCAGATAGAAAAAAAAAGGAATCAAGGGGGAACTGCAATATATGGGAAAGACAAAAAACAAGGAAAAATATATGAGAAATATAGAAACTCAGAATGTGAACTAATAACGGTAGAATTTGAATCTGAAAAATTAATGAACGTAATATATAGACCCCCTAATACTAAAGAATTTGACATAATAATAGAAAATTGCATGATATATGTAGAAATCACAAGGACTGGACTATTCTCCTATCTGGAGACTTTAACTCTCCTTTCTTAGATTGGAAAGAACGAATAGGAGATTGTGGTTGTATTTATACATATAAAAAAGAGAGTAATAGTAGTGCAGAAGATAAGAGGCAATTCGAAAAGCTATTAGATATGCTACTAGAATACAACATTCAACAAATAAATCACCTGCCAACAAGAAAGGAAAATACTTTAGACCTAGTATTTGTGTACGAGGTGAATTATGTTAAAGAAAACAAGTTTATAACGCGAGTATTTCAGACCATAATGTCATAGAATTAACAGTCCATTCCAAAGCAAGTGAAAACAGAGATAAGCAAGAAATGAAAAAGTGGGAAGGATATGAAAAATACAACTTCTACAATAAAAACATAAAATGGTCAGAAATAAATGAAGAATTAAACAAAGATTGGGATAACATTTTGGTAAGTGATGACATAAGGGTAAATAAGGAGATACTATATAAAATATTAGAGAAAATAGTGGAAAAATATATACCGAAGAAGAAAAGTAAACATCAGTCATGTATACCAAGAGACAGAAGGATCTTGTTCCAGAAAATCAGAAAGTGGAAAAAAGGTCTTGCAAATGAAAAAAATGCATGGAAAGTTATAGAACTAAAAAGTAAGATAGAAAATGCAGAACAAAAGATTATACAATCAAAAGAAAATGAAAAACGGGACTTGGAAGAAAAAACCCTAGTAAATATCAAGCAAAACCCCAAACTATTATACTCGTACGCGAAAAAGATGAATACAAGAAGAATAGAAATAGGCCCTCTGAGAATTGAAGGGAGATTAACGAATGAAAAAAAGGAAATATGCAACATATTGGCAGAACGATATAAGAGAGAATTCACCCCTAGAATTGATAATGAAGATAATGATACAGAAGTAAGGGACAAAAATAGTGAATATTTAGCTGACATAGATATTAATGAAGCTGATATTGTGCAGGCTATTAATGAAATTAAAAAGGGAGCTACTGCAGGTCCTGATGGTGTTCCTGCTATTTTGTTAAAGAAAGTAGTTCATTCTATCGCAAAGCCACTTGCAATATTATTAAGACAAAGTGTAGATACAGGCAAGATTTATGATGAGCACAAATTAGCATATATTACCCCTACTTTCAAAAGTGGATCAAGACTAGAGGCAAGTAATTATAGGCCTGTGAGTCTAACATCACATATTATGAAAGTGTATGAAAGGGTAATGAAGAAAAATATTATGAAACATTTAATAAAAAATAATTTGTTTAATATAGGACAAAATGGTTTCGTACCCGGAAAAAGTACACAAACCCAACTGTTAGTCCACCGTGAGAACATATACAAAAATATGAAAAGCAGAAATGAAACAGATGTGGTTTATCTAGACTTTGCAAAAGCTTTTGACAAGGTAGACCATAATATATTAGCAAAGAAAATTAGAAAATACAATATCGTGGATAAAGTAGGAAGATGGTTAAAAGAATTTTTACACAACAGAAAACAGATAGTTATTGCAAACGATGAGAAATCGGATGGAGCTAAGGTAATATCCGGTGTGCCACAAGGTACGGTGTTAGCTGCAATACTGTTTGTTATTATGATTGAAGACATAGACAGTAATGTTAAGGACTCGGTAGTGAGTAGTTTCGCCGATGACACAAGAATAAGTAGAGATATTACTTGTGATGAAGATAGGAACGCGCTACAAAGAGACCTTAACAAAGTATATGATTGGGCAGAGGTAAATAGGATGGTATTTAACTCTGATAAATTTGAATCAATAAATTATGGAGACAGAGAAGGAAAGCTATATGCATATAGGGGACCTAATTATAAGACAATCACAAATAAGGAAGCAGTTAAAGACCTTGGTGTGAATAGGAACATGTTATGCAATGATCAAATAGCAATTCTATTGGCAAAATGTGAAGCAAAAATGGAAATGTTGTTACGGCACTCCAAAACAAGAAAAGCTGAACACATGATTATGCTTTATAAAACATATGTTCGTAGTCCACTTGAATATTGCAATATGCTATGGTACCCACACTATCAAAAGGATATTGCACAAATAGAAAGTGTACAAAGGTCCTTTACAGCTAGAATAGAAGAAGTTAAAGACCTTGACTACTGGGAAAGACTACAATCATTAAAATTATATAGTCTAGAAAGGAGAAGAGAACGCTACATGATAATTCAGGCATGGAAACAGATAGAAGGAATAGCCGAAAACATCATGGAGCTAAAAATATCAGAAAGAGCAAGCAGAGGTAGATTAATAGTGCCCAAAACTATACCAGGAAAAATAAGGAAAGCACACGGGACATTAATCCACTACGCACCAGCATCGATAATGCAGCGTCTATTCAATGCGTTGCCAGCTCATCTGAGGAATATATCAGGAGTGAGCATAGATGTGTTTAAGAATAAGCTCGACAAATATCTCAGCTGCATCCCAGACCATCCAAGGTTGGAAGATGCAAAATATACCGGAAGATGTACTAGCAACTCTCTGGTAGACATTAGAGGTGCCTCACACTGAGGGACCTGGGGCAACCCGAACAAGATGTAAGGTCTGTAAGGTAAGGTTCTCTCTCGGTCTCTCTCTCTCTCTCTCGTCCTCTCTCTCTCTCTCTCTCTCTCTCTCTCTCTCTCTATAGGAATTTGAAATGAAAGGATTTATAAACATTATAAAATAATTTTAAAGCAATGAATCTCTCTCTCTCTCTCTCTCTTCTCTCTCTCTCTCTCTCTCTCTCTCTCTCTCTCCAGAGGCAGAGGTAAGAAAAAGAAAGAATTCTGGCATGAACATCCGTTGCCTCACCCAGCTAGCCACCAATCTCTTTTCATAAACGGGAATGTGAATTTCCCCCCCCCCCCCCCCCCTTCCCCCCCCCCCCCCCTTAAGCGAGTTTGTGGGAATCAAAACCAATTCCCGGTAACCGCCCCGATAAGAGAGAGAGACTTTTGCTTTGTTTACGATAATGGCTATACGGCCGCCTGAGCCGGGTCGTTTCGCGCGCGTGTGTGCGGCCCGTGTGCGCGTCCGTGTGTGTGTCCGTGTGTGTGTTTTATCGGTGTATGTGAAATAGGACCTATAGCCGTCTTGCCCTGATACGAGGCGCATAAACTAAACATAGAAGCAAGTGAGCCGTTTCTGTCTCATCGGTTCGTGTCTTTTAGTGGGAGTTTGTTTGCCCCGAGATATTACTTCACAAACAAATGTTCATATAAATAAATGGAAAACAAATAGCATTAATGGGGTCAGTTCATTGAACTTTTCATTTACAATAATAGAAGCGGTCGTTTCGAATGATGTTCACCCATTTCCAGTATTCAGTTATCACCTGTTAACTTTTTTGGGTGTTTTTTCAAAATATTTATAATTATTTGCGTTTGTTTATTTGTTGTTTGCATTGGGTTGGGATGCACAGGCTGTTAATATCCTCCCAAAACACATCCTTAGAAAGATCAAAGGTTTTTTTTTTTTTTTTTTGGTTCATGATACTTGAGTATTTCTTCTATGGCTTATTTATTTTTTTTTTTTTCTTGTTGTAATATTTTTATCGCTCGGAATGAAGCTTGTTTTCTTATATATTCAGAATGACCCCATTCTCGTTTCTCTTGTTTGGTTTACATTCAAAATAACCCCTGCCGCTTATCTATATATGGCTTATTCAATAAGAAACTACAGCTACGCTCATTTTTTTTTAAATTTCAGAATCAGTTTTTTTTTTTTAAAGTTTTTGATATAGCTAGAAAGAGAGAATATATAAGTTGAATTTTAAGGAAACATTGGCATTCAAAAAAAGAAATGCCACTGTGAGAAGTTTTATTTTATTTTATTTTATTATGTTTTTCCATACTCAGTTACTATTTAGTCAAACTTCCTAACACATCCTCCTTCTGCCCACATAATCTATGCTTTAAGAATTATTTTTTTTATTATGTTTTTCCATACTCAATTACTATTTAGTCAACTTCCTAACACATCCTCCTTCTGCCCACACAATCTATGCTTTTTCAGCCCAACAAAAAATATATACGTATATATAAAAGGAAAAAACTACTCCATTTTCACGTACACTCGCTCTTGTCAGCACAATCACTTTGAACCAGGAAGGGCAGTGTGCAATTGCAAGCCACAACCAGTGAGATTAGCATTTTTACCAAAACACGCTGCACCATATCAATTTTCTTTCATATATATTCCCTTTCACAAATACAAAACCACGTTTAGTATAGTTGCCCAAATACTATTGATTCTCAAGATTTTTTTTTTTTTTTTTTTTTTTTTTTTTTTTTTTTTTTTTTTTTTGTCATTACTAGCAGGAAGGTACACTTTCTTTGAATGCTCATTAGTGACAGCAGCTGTATGCAAATCAGTAGAGAATTTCCTGGATGATGATTACAGATCAGTATCGAACATTTGTCTGTCTGTCTGTCTGTCTGTCTGTAATGTTTTGTGAATACTTGTGTACAGATTTTCTGCTATTTTTATTTAAAAATTTGTTGTTTCTGAAAGTGGAAGAAACCTGCGTAAATATCTCAATAATGAAGAGGGAACTTGCCGCTCCGAAACTGCATATGGATTTCTCAAATATATTTCTTCTCCAATTTGTGATTTTTTTTCATCATTTTCTGGATCCAACTTCACACTATTTTCCAATTGATCACTTTCAGAAACACTATACATTTTAAAATAAGAATAGCAGAAAATACATATGTACACAAGTATTCGCAAAACATTGATGACAGACAGACAGCGAAATGAAATTAGAAGCATAACCTCTTAGACAGACAGACAGACAGCGAAATAAAATCAGAAGCATAACCTCTTAGACAGACAGACAGACAGACAGACAGCGAAATGAAATCAGAAGCATATCCTTCTTGACGGAGGTAATAAAGAAATTCCTTACGGGATTAATCCTGCGACATTCTGGGTCAATATTAGACCGAAGAAATCCTTTAGGTCAGTCAAATGTACCCGGATATTTGAGCTGGGTGTTTAAGGAAGTTATATTCTTTATGATACCACTGATATATCCTTACCTTTAATTAACTTTAACATATGAAATTAATCCAATCAGGAAGTTTTTGAAAAATTGTCATTTAATTGCCGAAATATATTTACAAAAAAATATATAAATAAAAATAGATCCTTCGGGCCAGCCTTGTGAAAGCTGATAATCAGCTCAGGGGTCTGGTAATAATAATAATAATATAATAATAATAATAATTAATATAATAATAATATATATAAATAAAAATAGATCCTTCGGGCCAGCCTTGTGAAAGTGTAATCAGCTCAGGTATGGAATAATAATTAATAATTAATAATAATAATAATTATATATTATTATTATATTAAATATATTATTATTATTATTATTATTATTATTATTATTATTATTATTATTATTATTATTATATAGTTTACTCCATTGAATTATGCAGAAATAGAAATCTCAATTATGAAGGCAGAAGTAATGTTCGCGAAGGTCCACAATAATATCTGATGTAGCAGTTGTAAAACTTTATAAAATTATATATAAAATCTTTCGAAACGTTCCCTGGGTTCATCTTCAGTTCAAATATTTTTTTTTATTATTATTTGAATTGAAGATGAACCCAGGGAAGGGTTCGAAATCTTTTATATAGTTTCAAAAAGTTTCACAACTGCTACATCAGATATATTAATGCTAGCCTTAATGAACAACAACATAAACAATACTACTACTACTACTACTACTACTATCATAAATAATATATATAATATACTAAGAATAATAATAATAATGAATAATAATAATAATGGTTGCAGGTCCACAATAATATAGCATGTGAGTTTATGGTCTTTAATGAATATTAAAAGGTTTCGAACCTTGTCCTAGGTTCATCTTGACTGAAGATGAACCTAGCACAAGGTTCTTGAAAGCTTTTAATATACATTAAAGACATTATTGTGGACCTGCAACCATTATCATCATTTTCAACACGGAAAACTGTGCCCAATAATAATAATAATAATAATAAGAAGCGCCTCAGTGGCGTGGTTGGTATGGTGTTGGCGTCCCACCTCGGTGGTCACGAGTTCGATTCTCGGCCATTCCATTGAGGAGTGATAGATGTGTGTTTCTGGTGATAGTTGTTCACTCTCGACGTGGTTCGGAAGTCACATAAAGCCGTTGGTCCCGTTGCTGAATAAGCGCTGGTTCCATGCAACGTAAAAACACCATACAAACAAAAACAAACCAATAATAATAATAATAATAATAATAATAATAATAATAATAATATAGTTGTCGCCGTTGCGTAATTCAGAATTACGGTCGTTCAAACCTTTTACGCTGAGTTTACGCTGGTCCTCATTTTTTTTTTCTTTAACGCTGATTCTCTTGAATAGGATGTGTGCTGTCATAGGTCAAGGCAGTCCCAACACTCGCATTTGGCCGAGGCTCAAAATTATAAAGATCCATCGCGCCAGGTTTTCCCCAGAGATCCTCAGGGGAAAAATGAGCCAGAATAAAGATCCGATCTTTGATCTCAAGGCCGAGTCTTTCATTGGGTGGGGGAAAGAAGGTCTGGGAAATTATTTGATGGGAGTAATTGTCGTTATCAGCCAATGAATTTAGTTGGATTAGTGTGCTAATACTTACAATATATAGTATATATATATATATGATATAAATATATATATATATATATCATATATATATAATATATATATATAATATATATTACATGTATGTGTTATAATGTATATATATATTTTTTATATATATATATATATATATATATAGATATAATATATTATTGTACTATTATTATAGTATATATATGTATATATAGATTATAATATATATAATATATATGTATATATATTATATCTATATATATATATATATTATATATATATATATATATATATATATATAATATAAAATGCACACACATGTGTATGTGTATATATATACGTATATACGTACATACAGATATAGGTGCACGCACATATCTGTACATACACACATACATATACATATATATAGGTGTGTGTGTATGTGTTCGTCCGGGTGCTTTTATGTATGATGTTTAAATGTATTTATAGTTCCTTCATGGATAAAGACGCCGAAATCTTATATCCATATTATCTTATAGAGTCGATAAAAAGAACTTTTATATTTCTCTTTAGAAAAAATTCCGGATCACATGACTTAGAATGCTTTACATTCCTCTTTCCCTCTGAATATGGGACAAATAACTAAGATTAAAACACTTATTCCAATTTATGTTTGCATGTTAAGTAAGGTCATCTTGCGGCCCCTCTATATGAACAGCCGAACCTTAAAACCACCGGACTTGGGCATTAAGATACGTAGGGAAAAGACAGACCACTAAATTAGATAACCTCTCTCAAAAATGGCGACCTGATAGAAGGCTGTAGAGGAGCTTAACATTTTATGGCCTAATATACATATTTCACTCACTGTGCTAGGTTCAGAATGGCTAAGAGGTGCCCCAACCCCATCCCACCCCACCTCATTTATGGGGACTTTAGTGCAAGCCAATGGATGGAATCGTGACTATTTTTATAATTCTGTAGTAATTTGACTTCTGTACGAAACATGGTTTTTTTTGTCGAAATTCATAAAATTATTATATTTAGTTTAGTATTTTATACATGACTGTGAATGTAATTATGTATTTTATACATGATTTTTTTACCGAAAGTCATAAATCCATTATAATTTTTTTTTTTTTGCCGAAGGTTGTCAACTCATAAAATATTTAATTTAGGATTAAGAGAACTGGAGATAAGTTATGAAATATAAACTCCAGAATACTCCTATGGTTTATCAAATTACTCGTAACTAAGACAGAACGATGCAATCAGTGTTTACGATGACAATGAAAGAGACCAAACTTCTCTTACGTTCTGGGTGTCGGGAAAAAGATATTTCGCCTTTGTTATTTTTTCACTTTGAACTCTTCACTTCACATACATTTTGATTTTGAGTCTGAAAATAACTCCATACTTTATCGATCTTTTTTAAAAACCCTTCACATACATTTAGATTTTTAGTCCAAAGATAATTCTCATACATAGAGTTTAGTGACAAATCTTTTTTAAAAACCCTTCACATAAACTTTGATTTTGTGTCCAAAGATAATTCTATACTTTATAAATCTTTTTTAAAAACCCTTCACATACATTTAGATTTTTAGTCCAAAGATAACTCCATACTTTATATCTTTTTTTAATGTTCACTTCAATTCATGCATAAATCTAGGTGTTTTTCAAAGGATGCTGTGTACACTTTTACAGTACTTTATATTTGATCCTGGGTCGTTGCTTTAATTAAAGTAATTAAGCGTATAAAAAAAATAAATAAATGCAGAGGACATACATCACCACAGGAAAAAAAAAAAAAAAAAAAAAAAAAAAAAAAAAAAGTTAGTTTGATGAAGCGCCGGTAGAAAAACCTCATTTTATGTACTTTTTCTTCTACCCTTTAATTAAATTCCGTTTGTGGAGTAGGTTTTCATTTCATCTCTTTACAGACTTCATTTTGCATGTTCATTCACATATGTTTATTTTTCCTTTTAAGTAAACTTTTATTCATTATTAGTGTTTTTAAAATGCTTTTTTTTAAATTTTAAAATTTATTCTATTTTATTTTGTTTTATGTTATTTTTTATACAGATGTGAAGTAAGTGCTTCGTGTTGAAAAAACCGAGGACTCGTTTAGTTTAAGCCATTTTTATTGAAAAAGATGTATCATACTTATATGGAAGAAATATTCCATCTTATATCATTCAAAAACATTACTGGAATACATTCCTGGAATACCAGAATAAGCCTCGCTTGATAACATAAAACTCTTTGCTACATTTTTTTTCTGTGAAACAATTCATTCTGTATAATTATGCAAAACAGATTCTCTGTCATTGTGGAAACGTACCGTATCTAATTGTACCTCTGTGAAGCGAATTGTAGTTTAGCATATGATTTTATAACATTATCGTGGTACCCGGGAAAAAAATAATTTTGACAATTTGCCCAATATCGTGTCACCTTAAAAAAAAAATAGGACAACTTTCCCTTTTTTGAATTTTGCGCCACAAACTGAAAAATGGAATTGTCGTCAAAAAGTACTTTGAGTCATCACATTCCGAAAATAAATGGCCCAGTTCCACGTCACTTTTGAAAGAGTCTTAATTTTGAATCGCTGCCAAAGACCGCCGCTTCTATCAGTTTTAGAAAGCGCTTCATTTCGCGTTATCGAAATTAATATCGCATTTCAGATCGCAGTGAGAGAATCTTTCGTTTTGTCCCGTTGGAAGGATTTCATTTTATAACGTTTTCGTCGCGGTGTCTCTTCTTATCATGAATAATGAAATGTATGTGAGAGCTAGACAGCGGTTTAATTTGTACCATGATGTTAATACCTTATAATAGTGAATATTGAAGTGTGTATGAGAGCTAGACATCGTTTCTATTTGTACCATGAAGTTAATATCTTATAATGAATGATTCAGTGAATATGAGAGCCGGACAGTGTTTCAATTTGTACCATAATGTTGATATCTTATAATGAATAATGTAATGTATATGAGAGCTAGACAGCGTTTCAATTTGTACCATGATGTTAATATCTTATAATGAATATTGAAATGTATATGAGAGCTAGACAACGTTTCAATTTGAACCAGGAAATTAATATCTTATAATGAATAATGAATATAGAGCTAGACAACGTTTCAGTTTGTACCAGGAAGTTAATATCTTATAAATGGAAAATTAAATGTATGTCAGACTGAGATACATTTCAATTTGTACCGTAAAACCATTAATTCATATCATAATGTTCCAAAAGAAATTTTATTTAAAATTTTTTTTTTACTGATGTTAAAGATGTCGTTTTAATGCTTTTTGAATATTTTTTTAATAAGAGAAATATGTGGGACTTATATAATGTTTCACTTTGTAGCATTGTGAAAAACAGTTTTCACTCTTATTATGAAACAATACAGATTTTCTTCAGTCAAAATAAAAAAAAAAACTACATCAGATCTCTGGTATGTTTTTTTATGTATCGTTTTGAAAACTACCTTAGAGAGACAGCCGTTAAAAAGGTGGTTTTTCATGACTGCAGAAGTTTTGCGCAAGAAATTGTCTCATATTTATCATGGGTGAATATTTCAAAAATTTAAAATATGGCTCAACGTAACACAAAATTGTAATGCAATAATTTATTCTGTAGTGAAAATACTTCATTTCATGTCGTTATTGAAGTGTATTCTCCATCAAACAAAAACATTTCGAAGGGTTTTCTCACTACAGAAGACTGTATATACTATTTTCCTATCAAGTGAAAAACTATAATTGGCAAAATACTCTTCATTATCTTAACGACCTCATTTCATAACATTGTTGAAATCGCTTCATGTTCAAAAAAGTAAAAAAGAAAATTTTTTTTCTAAGTTGTTGGAGGGATGCCCAGATTGGGTACAATTGGTTATGAGAGTGCCAAGTCTTTAAAAATGACTCTATCTGAACTTGTGGAAGAGCGGCCGACAATGATGAATCTGGGCGATATATCACGGTATTGTATCCCTCGGTGTGGGCTGGTCGCGGGATGGTGGCGGGAGGAGGTCAGTAAAAAAGGGGCCTGACGAAATTCGCTATAAAAAGAAAAAGAAATAAAAAAAGGAAAAAAAAGTTGAACTTGAGAACTGCAGTGAGTCATTTCAAGGAAGAAATAGTGATATATTTTAAGAAACTTGAGAGGTGTATCATCTGCAAGGTACTTGTTACTGGAGTGTTTGATGTGTTCTTCAGATAGATTTTCCTGTGTTAGGCGAGGTTTGTCTATATAGGTATTATACGTATATATGTATATATATATATATATATATTATATATATATATATATATATATATATATATATATACAAATATATATAATATATAATATATATGTGTGTCTTCTGATAGACGTTTCCTGTTTAGTTTCGAGTGGTTTGTTATATAGGTTAATTCTACGTCTCCATATGTATACTATATATATTATATTATATATGACATTATAGTTAATATATAGATGTTATTAGGATTTATGTATAATGCCCTAGTCTACAATTTTTTTTTAATTTTTATATAATATGTATATATATATATATTATACATACTATATTATTAGTATATATAGAGAGAGAGAGAGAGAGAGAGAGAGAGAGAGAGAGAGAGAGAGGCTAGACAGGCTAGCTGACGTTCTTTGAAAATTCTTTTTGTCGATATCGTTTATTTGGAACTATCATCTTTATGTCTTCATCAATCAGATCGGTTCGCTGAACTTGGTACTGTATTCATACATGTCTATGCAGTGGTACAATGCGTGTATATAGTAGCATATATACATACTGTATGAATGAAAGTATTTTATATTGAAGTTTTTTTAAGTGCTTGTATACTGTAGTAATATCAAACAGGCGACGACAAATAATTTCAATAGGCTGTACGTTTATAACATTCATATTTGTCTACATTTGAAGATACATTATTTGTTTTTTTTATTTTCATTATATTTAATCTACATTTGAAGATACATTATATTTTGTTTCATTTATTTTCTTGGGAACTCAAAGAAGAAGATTCTTATCATCTATCGCTCTAATTTGGAAAGTATTTTTTTATCATGAGAATACGGTGTTCATGTCATTTTTCAGAGCGCTATCAACACTTATCGACAAAACATTTTGTATTTCTTTTCCGTTTCATATTTAAACGACAGAAATGTGGATGTTGACTCTGCGATTTATTTTCCACATGGAAAACAATAATATAAACTCTTTATTTTTTTCTCTCCTACTATTTCTGGACAGAAAACAATGACGCGAAGAACTTTTTTATTTTTATTTTTTTATTATTTTTATTTTTTTATTTTTGTCTCTTTCTATTTCTAGATCCTGACGCCCCTCGCGACTTTTGCTTACATTAGAGGCGTCCGTGTAGCTCCTGAATATTGCAGCAGAGACCGAAAAGTCCAGGAGGTGTGAAGGAAGAAATGCCACCCACCCAACCCCCCTTCCCCCTCCTTCTCCCAGCCACGAAAAACGAGAGAGCAAAAGGTAGGAAGAAACTTGTATAAACTCATCCGAGACGAGACACATTTTTCTTCTCTGTTTCTCCGCTTGCATAAAGCATAGGGGAGAGTTTATTTTAGAGGGTCGAAAGTTCTTTAAGGAGTTAGGTAATGGAATCCTGTATTTAGGAACCGTGACATGTACGGAGGAGGGGAGATCCTTGCGTTTTCTAAAGGGATTGATGATGCAGTTTGGGTTAACTTTGTCTTATCGTTTGCTGCCAGTTATTTGCGGATTATTTTTGACCATCAGTTGTGTAAAGATACACACACGTGTAATATATATATATATATATATATATATATATATATATATATAATATACATCATATATATATATATACATATATAACATATATATATATATCTATATATATATATATATATATGTATATATATATATAGTATATATATTATTATATATATATATTATATATAATATATATATATAGGGTTAAAATTTATGGGTACAGTAATGAAAATAAAATATACAAAATAATAAAAGATAAAATAAAACAAGAGACGCTGAAACTTATAATGCATGTTCAGACCCTAAGATATACGTATATATATACACCAGTGTATATATATATATCTTATATTCCTAACGTACATCAGAAGTTTCAGCGTCGCTTGTTCAACTTAATTTTTTATTCTTTTTATATATTTTATTTCTATTACTGTACCCATAAGCTTCATCCATTGTATTTGATCTAAGGACCAGTTCAAGGGTTGATTCCTCATGTAAACCAAGACCTCTCTCTCTCTCTCTCTCTCTCTCTCTCTCTCTCTCTCTCTCTCTCTCTCTCTCTCATAGAGTTTCACGCAAACGACCTTTACTTCGACCGGAAAAAAGTGCGTAGAAAAAAAAAAAAAACATGACATCAACACATATTATCGGGTAATAATATTGTGGTTAACTATGGTGTATTGAACATTAATTTTTTTTAAAGCTGTATGGAGTGATATAAAGCATTTTCCATGTGTCTATCCTTATCCTGCGCTGTGTAGGAATGCTTAATTTCTGTAAAGGGCCACGAAAGACTTAAACATATTTTAAACATCCATCACAAAGATGTCCATTTTGTAAAATAGCTCTCCAGATCTCCCTATTGAAGCCTAAAGCGTTCCATGATATTAAAGTTAAGGAAAAAGTCTTCCTATCAATTTATTACCTCAATTAGGAACCATACGAACCCATACATTAAAAGTTCTGTGTTCCTAGTGGCGGGCGAAATGAATTTAAGTTTAATTAATTGAGACTTGCGCCTATTCTTTACCGTACTCATTTAATGGAAAAATATAATGGCGCCTTAAATAGAATAAAAATATAGAGGAGTGTCATTATGGCGAGTAATCAATTAATAATTTATATTGCATATTGAGTCTTTAGGAGTCTGAGTGGCCGTGGGAAAAAAGTGCCTTCTCTGTCTTTAAACGTTTGTTTTCAGTCTGATTGGCCATGGAAAAATAAACGCCATTTCTGTGACATAAATGTTTGTTGTCAGTCTGAGAGGCCATGGAAAATAAACGCCTGCTCCGTGACATAAACGTTGGTTGTCAGTCTGAGAGACCATGGAAAAATAAATGCCTTTTCTGTGACATAAACGTTTGTATTCAGTCTGATTGGCCATGGAAAATTAATGCCTTTTCTGTGACAAACGTTTGTATTCAGTCTGATTGGCCATGGAATATAAATGCCTACTCTGTGACATAAACGTTTGTATTCCGTCTGATTGGCCATAGAAAATGAATGCCTTTTCTGTGACATAAACGTTTGTATTCAGTCTGATTGGCCATAGGAAAATTAAATGCCCTTTTCCTGTGACATTAAACGTTTTGTTTTATTTAGTCCTGATTGGCCATGGAAAATAAAATGCTTGCTCTGTGACAAAAACATTTGTATTCAGTCCTGATTGGGGGGGGGGGGACCAATGGAAAATTTACTGGCCATTTTCCGTGACATAAAACGTTTGTATTCAGTCTGAATTGGTCATGGAAAATAAATGCCTTCTTCTGTTGACATAAACGTTTTTTGTATTCAGTCTGGATTGGCCATGAAAAAGAATGCCTTTTCTGTGACATAAACGTTTGTATTCAGTCAGATTGGCCATGGAAAAGAAAATAAATCGCCTTTTCTGTGACAAAAAACGTTTGGTATGCAAGTCTGATAGGGCCATGGGAAAAATAAATGCCTTTTCTGTGACATAAACGTTTGTATTCAGTCTGATTGGCCATGGAAAATTAATGCCTTTTCTGTGACATAAACGTTTGTATTCAGTCTGATTGGCCATGGAAAATAAATGCCTTCTCTGTGACATAAACGTTTGTATTCAGTCTGATTGACCATGGAAAATAAATGCCTTCTCTGTGACATAAACGTTTGTATTCAGTCTCTCTTTTTTTATTGGACCATGGGAAAATTAAATGCCTTTTCTGTGGACATAAACGTGTGTATTCCAGTATGATTGGGCATGAAAAAATTAATTGCCTTTCTGATGACATAAACGTTTGTATTCAGTCTGATTGGCATGGAAAATAAATGCCTTTTCTGTACATGTTTGTATTCGTCTGATTGGCCATGGAAAAAATTAAAAGCTCTGTGACAAATAAACGTGATTCAGTATGATTCTGCAAATTTGAAAATAGCCTCTGTGAAACGTTTGATAAATTCAGTTGATTGCCATGGAAAAGTAAAGCTCTGTGACATAAACGTTTGTATTCAGTTCGATTGGCCATGGAAAATTAATGCCTTCTCTATGACATAAACGTTTGTATTCAGTCTGATTGGCCATGGAAAATAAATGCCTTCTCTGTGACATAAACGTTTGTATTCTGTCTGATTGGCCATGGAAAATAAATGCCTTCTCTGTGACATAAACGTTCGTATTCACTCTGATTGGCCATGGAAATTTAATGCCTTTTCTGTGACATAAACGTTTGTATTCAGTCTGATTGGCCATGGAAAATTAATGCCTTTTCTGTGACATAAACGTTTGTATTCAGTCTGATTGGCTATGGAAAATAAACGCAATTTCTGTGAAAAAACGTTTATATTCAGTCTGATTGGCCATGGAAAATTAATGCCTTTTCTGTGACATAAACGTTTGTATTCAGTCTGATTGGCAATGGAAAATAAATGCCTTTTCTGTGACATAAACGTTTGTATTCAGTCTGATTGGCAATGGAAAATAAATGCCTTTTCTGTGACATAAACGTTTGTATTCAGTGTGATTGGCCATGGAAAATAGATGCCTTTTCTGTGACAGAAACATTTGTATTCAGTCTGATTGGCAATGGAAAATTAATGCCTTTTCTGTGACATAAACGTTTTTATTCAGTCTGATTGGCCATGGAAAATAAACACCTTCGTTGTGACTGTGACATAAACGTTTGTTGTCAGTCTGAGAGACCATGGATAAATAAATGCCATCTCCGTGACAAAAAAGTTTGTATTCAGTCTGATTGGCCATGAAAAATAAACGCCATTTCTGTGACATAAACGTTTGTATTCAGTCTGGCCATGAAAAAATAAACGCCATTTATGTGATATAAACGTTTGTATGTAGTTCTTCTAAAAACATAAGATAGTGAGAAGTTGTTTTTTCTTGTTTTAGATTAAACAAGTATCAAAATCAGCCGCTGTTTTCTAGGAAACAGAAAAAAGAAAAAAACATGAAATCACTTGAAAAGTAAAAGCACCTAAGTAAGTAAATAAATGAAGCTAATCTTCAGAGCAGATTAGGAAACATATCATTTTAATCCGAATGTCAAGACATTTTAATATCAAAATTAGGAAATTTCAGTTCAGAATGTATCTGTGAAGCATCCATCAAAACGTAAGAAGTTTTAATTAAACTATTTCCCTAGAGGGTTTTTTTTTCTTTTTTAGATATGAGCGGAAAACGAGAAACTCGCTTTCATTTGGTCATCACACTAATTAGAAGATCGAGGAATAGATTAAGTAATCCAGTGAAAGTCACAAAGCTAGAAGTAAGAATTTCATTAGTTTTATTTGGAGGATAGCCCGATATGCGTCAGATCATAGACACATCGCAATTTCGGTTGTTTGTATTGGCAGTCAGTGAAGCTGGGAGAAGCTAAGAAATTTTTTGAGAATCTGAATTAGACCCTGATTGGAAGACAACATAGGGGGCTAGAGTCGTCAGTGCACCCCACGCGCTGTGTACCGTAGGACCCTAGCTGCGACCCCTTTCATTCATTTTACTGTACCTCCATTCATATTATTCCTTTCACCTTGATATCCACCCTCTTTTAACAATTGTGTCATAATGACTGCGAGGTTTTCCTCCTGTTAACCCTTTCTGACCATTTACTCTCATAGACCCCAGCGTTTGGCCTTCAGCCCAAATTGTTTATTCTATTCTGGTAGGGAGTAAAAGGACAGGGGTATGAGGTGCTGGTGTTTGCGCTTCGTAATAAAAGGCAGAAGTCTCTTATTCCTGGAAATCCCTTTGTTATGTTAAAGCAAAATTGACATTAATATTAAACATTAAGATACTGGACGAGTTCATCAGCAAACCTCTTTAGAAGCCAAGTTAAAAACAAAATTGCTTGCTTTTTTTATGTATTTATTTAGATATAGAATTACACTGAAGGTATATATATATATATATATATATATATATATATATATATATATATATATATATATATATATATATATATTTATATGTGTGTGTGTGTGTGTGTGTGTGTGTATGCATATGCACCCTGTGAAAAGAGTCCAATTACTTACAGATTTTTAGGCAACAAAAAATTATCGTGAGATAAGCAGAACAAAACTGAAAGTAAAAAAAAAAAATTAAAAAAAAAAATAAAAAAATCGAACTAATCTCAGATGTATAGAAAGTGAGGAGTTATACCTTTTTTTTATGATTCTTTTATTTTTTCAAAGCGAGGTAGGCACCAGCTTGGTATTTGCGCTTCTCTCAAAAGAGTTTAGCCTCCACACAGCAATCGACTCATATGGAGCATAAATTCTGCTCGTGCCTCTTCTTCTGCTTCGACCCCCTTTTTTGGAGGGAAACTCTCTCTCTCTCTCTCTCTCTCTCTCTCTCTCTCTCTGTATACACATGCACTCAATAACCCCAAATAAAACCTCCGTCTTCTCTCTCTCTCTCTCTCTCTTTCTTTTCTATTTTCTTACCAGCAAACACACCTTCTCTCTCTCTTGCTTCTCTCTCTCTCTCTCTCTCTGCGGAGGTGATTCTGATATCTGTGCGCGGAGCATCTGTTCATAACCCGAAAAGTGCGTTGCATAGTAATGCCCGGGGGGAGGGGGGTGGGTGCGTGGGGGGGGGGGGGGGAGGGGGGGTTGGGTCGCACATTGAAAGACCATCTTCATTTTCCAGCCTCTGATAGATAGGAGGAATAATTTTTCGGGATTTTTGGCCAGTTGCGTCTTAATGTGTCTATTCGAATAGGGTAGTGAGTGAAGAAGTGTGTTTAAGACTGTATAAGAAAATGGTAATAATATTTTTCTTTTCGTATTTTGAATAATATACATATATATAGATGTGTGTATGTATGTATGTGCATGTTTCTGTGTGCTATGCGCACATGGATGTAGTATCTTTTACATGAGCATAAAACAAAAAATAAAAAAAATGTATATAAATACAGATTATATACGTATGTATATTGGTATGTATATACTTGAATGTATACATAAATACACACACACACACACACATATATATGTATGTATGTATGTATCTATATATATATATATATATATATATATATATATTATATATATATATATGTGTGTGTGTGTGTCTTGCGTACATTATATAGAATGTACACGTGCACACTGACTGTGAAATTATGTATATTTGTGCTTGTGTATACTTACAATTTCTCTAGAGTGTATAATATCATCTTGTCGCATTTCTTAACCCAGAAGTCATGTCTGTCAAGCTGAATTCATCCGCTACACCGACATCGTTTCCTCAAATTCTTTAAAACAACTCTCTCTCTCTCTCTCTCTCTCTCTCTCTCTCTCTCTCTCTCTCTCTCTCAAATGTATACACATGCACTGGACATTCCGAACAAAACCTCCGTGCTCTCTCTCTCTCTCTCTCTCTCTCTCTCTCAGTTATTTCTTTAGAAAAACACACCCTCTCACTATCACGCAACCTAGTTCCCCTCTCTCTCTCTCTCTCTCTCTCTCTCTCTCTCTCTCTCTCTCTCTCTCTGCATGATATCTCGTTGATTCTTCTTCGGATAAGTCGACTGTTTCAGTCGAAGATTCTGCACAGAAGCTGTAAACGTTCTGGCACGGCTTCGAGTGGACGGCTGTTTATGCTAATGTTATTTTCCTTAAGAGCAGCGAGGTGGAATAAGGGTTGTCTTTTTGGCCTAAATTTATTCATTCTCTTCCCTACGACTTATATGATTTTCCGTTCGTGCGTCTGTGCGTTCGCCGCCTTTCCCATGAGAATAGACATGGAGTTCCGTCGGGTTTCATTATACTCTGATTCGCGTCGCTTGCAGTTCTGTTTGCCGGAGTTGTGTACCTCGTTAGGGTTAGCGTTTTTTTTTTTCCTTCAAAAATTCATCGTGCAAAGTTATTTTTTTTTTACATACTTTACAAATGAGTTGTCTGTATATTCTTCACCTTCCTTCATAATTGTTACGTTATTCTGATTTCAGAGTTATTTGAGTAATTATCTATCATAAAATGATTTTCATCATCTCTTACAAAGAATTTTTCTTTCCTTTTTCTTGGAGGTTTTCACAGACTAGGTTTTGGTATATTCTTAGGCTTCGTTCTGAAGTGTTACCTTATTCTTACCTTGTTCTGTTTTTAGCAGTCATCTGGGTAATTATCGATCAAAAAAGAAATTCACTTTCATTACAAAGATTTTTTCTTAAAGGTTTTTTTGGATTAGTTTTGTATATTCTACAACTTCATCCGGAAGTCTTGCCTTAATTTCTTTTTTTTAGCATCCGTTTATCTGAGTAATTAACCATCGCAAAAAGAGGTTCGTATTTAAAAGTGGAGACTTTTTGCTTGTTGGCCTTAGAATAGAAATCGACGTCAGTAAAAACATCTCTTTCGAGATATGTTGATTTTATCTGAACCATTCAGGAACGGCGCCATTTACGTCGAACTATGGAGATGTGGCGCCTTTTCTTACCCGAATTATGTTTTCTTGTCAATATCTCCAACGCAAATGGATGCATTTACAAAAGAGATTCCCCTCACTACTTGAAAAAAACTATATATATATATATATATATTTATATATATATATATATATATATATATATATATATATATGTGTGTGTGTGTGTGTGTGTGTGTGTGTGTGTGTGTGTGTGTGTGTAAGTGTGTGGTGGTGTGGTGTGTGTGTGGGTGGGTTGGTGTGTGTGTGTAATATAGTAAACCCTAAGTTAAGTCTATTTTATAGTTTAACCAGACCACTGAGGCTGTTTTTGTTTTGGGGGATTTAACAACAAAACAAGCTTTCCTAGGGCTCGGCCCGAAGGATTAGACATTTTCACGTGGCTAGGAACCAATTAGTTACCTAGCAACGGGACCTACAGCTTATTGTGGGATCCGAACTACATAGTATCGAGAAACGGATTTCTAATTACGAGAAATAAATTCCTCTGATTCCATGTTGGCAGAGCGAGGTCTACCCCTTAAAAACATTAAATTTTTTTTTTTTTCATGAAATATTGATTTTCGGAATCAGAGACCTCACGGGAGTCAGAGAAGAACAAACTGTAAGTTCAAGAGCTGTAAGGAAAGAGGCAGTTTTATATGTATATCATAATCATTAGGCTTATTCCCTCGCCATAGTTAAATTTACCTTACTCAGGCCCACTACTAATAGAGCGCCTCACTGCCGTTGTCGGTATGGTCCTGGCCTGCCACCTCGGTGGCCGCGAGTTCGATTCTCGGGCATTTCACTGAAGTGTTAGAGCTGTGTATTTCTGGTGATAGAATTTCACTCATGACGTGGTTCGGAAGTCACGTAAAGCCGTTGGTCCCGTTGCTGAATAACCACTGGTTCCATGCAACGTTAAAACTCCATACAAAACCTATTGCTACTACCACTATTTCCAATACTACTAATGCTTCTGCTGCTGCTGGTAGTACAACTGCTACTACTGTACTACTGTTCTACTGTTTGGAGCGGAAGACATTAGAAAGCCCAATTCCACCTATGTGAACCTTCCAGGCAATCTTCTAAAGAAGCTTAAGGCAAGCAAGCATCCTAGAACCAGTTTCTGCTGTAGAAGCCATAATTGTGTCAGTATCTTCTTGAAAGCAGTTTCAAGTAACGTCTTTTCAAGTCGCTGCTTTGAATTAATTGTGGTGAATAAGCTTTTTAAAACAGATGGGTCCATATGCTCTCCGCGGTTTTTGCTTACTCTTGCTTTTAATCATTTAGAGTGGCTGAATTAGTTTTGGGTCGTTTTGCCTTCTTTTTGGATTTTATTCGTAGAAGAAAAGGTTACTTTGGCTTACCCTACGGTTTAGCGCTAGCTAGTCTTATATCTTTTAACTATTAGTTATTAAATGTCCTTTTACTTTGTTAGATATGAAAAATCATCTTCAGAGCTCTAAGTGTCACTCCTCCATTCAAAGCCTAAAATTGTTTTTATTTGATTTCATTCACAACCTAGAGTGGCAGCTAGATTTGACATTAAGTCTAGAAAATTAATTACCTGAATTTGAAGTGTCTAAGAAAATGAATTCGATTTTCAAAAATAACTTTCCAGTATCTCTCGACGTCAGTTTAGCCTTACTGCTGCTCTTTATCATTATAGTTTCATTTGCAAAAATCACTTATTTCACAAATACAATTATGACACAGGGAAAGTAATCTGAATTTCTTTTAAAGAATTTACCATTACTTCTATTTCAATACTTAATTTTTTTTTTTAAGAATTTACCCATATTTGCCATTAGATTTTTTTAAAGGCATTTCCCATTTTCCACATTTAAGTTTCTCTAAAAGAATTTTCCCATATTTTTCCATTTAATTTGTTTTACTTTTTTTTAAAAGACTTTTCCCATTTTCCCCATTTAAGTTTTTCATAGAGAATTTTCCGATTTTTTCCCATTTCATTTTTATTATAGAATTTTCCCATTTCTCACTTGATTTTTTAAAATCTTTTAAAATCATTTCCCTATTATTTTCCCAAGTTCAATCATTTTTTTTCAAGAAGTTTCCCATTGTTTCCCATTTGAATGTTGTTATTTTTTTATTTTTCCATTTTTTTCCATTTGGACCGAAAGTGGGGCCCATTCCGTTCATATATCAAGATTTATGCCGGTATACTACTTAATGCCTCCATTGGATATGCCTGGCTGGTCTCGGGATCCTATGAATTCCCAAGGGCACGATGTTAGCTTAAGACCGCATTAAAGTAGACCTCGTTGGCCCCGGAGCCGGCTTACGTAATTCGGAAGTTATTGCCACCGCATTGTATTCGATGACAGATTGGTAATTATGAATTTCACGTGTGTCCCATTTACTTCGTCTTTGTTTGTTCGAACCATTAAAAAAAAGAGAAAGAGAAAAAAAAGACCCCTCATACTTGTAGGTTAGGTTAAATTTGTTCAAGTTAAATGAGAGTAAACAAAGGTAGATTCCTTAGAATTATGTATATTAATTATGTATATTTGATCACTTTAAAACTAGAAAGGCTTTTCAGCTTCAAATAAGAGTAAACAAAAGAAGATTTTTTAAAATTATGTATATTAAGTACTCATATTTGGTCACTTTAAAACTAGAAAGGCTTTTCACCTTCAAATAAGAGTAAACAAAAGAAGATTTTTTAAAATTATGTATATTAAATACTCATATTTGGTCACTTTAAAACTAGAAAGGCTTTTCACCTTCAAATAAGAGTAAACAAAAGAAGATTTTTTAAAATTATGTATATTAAATACTCATATTTGGTCACTTTAAAATAAAACTAGAAAGGCCTTTCACCTTCAAATAAGAGTATAAACAAAAGAAGATTTTTTAAAATTATGATATTAAACTACTATATTTTGGTCACTTTAAAACTAGAAAGGCTTTTCACCTTCAAAATAAGAGTAAACAAAAGAAGATTTTTTTAAATTTGTATATTAAATACTCATATTTGGTCACTTTTAAAACTTAAAAGAAAGGCTTTTCCACTTTAAAACTAGAAAGGCTTTTCACCTTCAAATAAGAGTAAACAAAGGAAGATTCCTTAGATTTATGAATATCAAGTACGTATATTTGATCACTTTAAAACTAGACAGGCTTTTCAACTTCAAATAAGAGTAAATAAAGGAAGATTCCTTAGAATTTTGTATATTAAGTTCGCATATTTGATCACTTTTAAAACTAGAAAGGCTTTTCAACTTTACATAAGGACATAAAATCAGCTTTGAATGTTATGAAATATATAACTGTCTTCAATTGGTCATTATCCACTTTTTCAATTTTAATAAGCCATCTTGTATTGCATTTTGAATGCGTTTGATGTGAGTGTTGTCATATTACTACGCGGATAATCTCCAAATAATCCAAATAACTGGAGTAGTTTGAATTGCCTGAAGTGCACAAGGCAGCATTGGTAAATAGTAGAATGTAGGCAAAACCGTAGCTTGTACGGTAAAGCCGCACAGGAAGGGACTGATTTATGAAATGTCAAAAGTCAGTAGGATTCAGTTTTACTGGCAGTGTCTGCTTCAGATTGTGATAGCATTTTTCTCTTGCGCTCTGTTTCTATTTACACACACACACACACACACACACACACACACACACACACACACACACACACACACATATATATATATATATATATATATATATATATATATATATATATATATATATATATATATACGAGGTCCATTCAAAAAGTATCCGACCTTGGTCCATAAAGA
>NC_087213.1:61171469-61186469 GCF_015104395.2 Macrobrachium nipponense | reverse complement strand
TCTTGGTATTGTTTATTTATGTTTGTATGTATTTACCGTTGAGTGTATGCATTTTTATATGGATGTTTGTATGTATTTTAAATCCTTTTCGTGTAAACAATAATCTTCAACATAAATCATAAACAGGTAAACGCAGGCTTTTTGAAACACCTGATTCAAGAAGACATAAAGACCCATTCTTCATTATTACCTTTACAGATCCACTTCGGCCTCATGTGACCTGCACTACAAAGGTCTGCTGATATCTTTTAAGCCGTCCCACCTTCTCCTATGTATAATTATAAGTATAATGACTGCGGCATCCGCTGTCCATTATCAGAAGTAAAACGTGACTTTCTCAGTTATAGCCTTTTATTTTTTTAAAGGTTTTATCTGGCTCTCTCATTACCTCTTCTTTTTAGCATCGTCTTTTGTGAGTCAGCTTCTTTCTTATCTCTTTTCCAGTAGATTTGCTGCATTCCTCTTTTTTTCTTTTCTGATTCCTATCACACTCATTATCAGTAACATTACACGTGCATGCGCATCATCAGTACAGTCTACGCAATACTCTCAACTCTTTTGTACCGTAATATCCAGCTCGGTATCATATATATATTATTTTCATGCGTAATATTATCATTTGTTTATTTCAAGATTTGTTGTTTATCCTGAGAGCTTTTCGAAATATTGGTTATCTTCATTGTCATAATTGTCAGTGTTCAGTAAGGTTTTCGATGCTAAATTCCCTATACCTTGGGTAATTACTATAATCCATCTAATAATGTCGAGTATTTTCATATGGTATTGTTATTATTATTATTATTATTATTATTATTTTTTTTTTTTTTTGCTCTATCACAGTCCTCCAATTCGACTGGGTGGTATTTATAGTGTGGGGTTCCGGGTTGCATCCTGCCTCCTTAGGAGTCCATCACTCTTCTTACTATGTGTGCCGTTTCTAGGATCACACTCTTCTGCATGAGTCCTGGAGCTACTTCAGCCTCTAGTTTTTCTAGATTCCTTTTCAGGGATTTTGGGATCGTGCCTAGTGCTCCTATGTTATGGGTACGATTTCCACTGGCATATCCCATATCCTTCTTATTTCTATTTTCAGATCTTGATACTTATCCAATTTTTCCTCTCTCTCTTCAACTCTGGTGTCCCATGGTATTGCGACATCAATGAGTGATACTTTCTTCTTCGACCTTGTCAATCAACGTCACGTCTGGTCTGTTTGCACGTATCACCCTATCCGTTCTGATACCATAGTCCCAGAGGATCTTTGCCTGATCGTTTTCTATCACTCCTTCAGGATTTTTTATTATTATTATTATTATTATTATTATTATTATTATTATTATTATTATTATTATTATTATTATTATTATTATTATTTATTATTACATTATTATTATTATTATATTATTATTATTTTCAGTGTTAAATTCCTTATAATCTTGAGTAATTATATAATCCATTGCTAATAATCAAGTATCATATGGTACCATCCTTGTTAATTATTATATTATTATTATTATTATTATTATTATTATTATTATTATTATTATTATTATTATTATTATTATTATTTTCAGTGTTAAATTCCTTATATCTTGAGTAATTAGTATAATCCATTGCTAATAATGTCAAGTATTTTCATATGGTACCATCCTTGTTATTATTATTATTATTATTATTATTATTATTATTATTATTATTATTATTATTATTATTATTATTATTATTATTACGATATCTTCGTCTCACAAACTAACTCCTTCCATTGTATGTCGTAAACAAATAACCCAGTACGCTTGAAAGCTGGCATTTGTATAAAAAAAAACAAATAATCCAAAATACGCTTGATCATTGAAAATAACTGGCATCTGTATAGAAATGTATAAAAGATAACATAAAAAGAAGGATGAAACATGAACTACGAAAGAAAACTGTAAAAGGCCGAGGCTGCTGCATAAAGCCTTCGAGACGCGCGCAGCCCAGACGCAATACTTCGCAGGCAAAATACAGCATTACGTTATTAACCTTTCTGTTTCTTTTTCACCGAGTTTTTTCCCGACTTAGTTTTCATCCTCTTGTATTTTTCTTTTCGGGGTGGTGGTGGGAGCCGTCTAAGATTCCATTATGCAAATGCGCTTTAACTTTGCAACAAAGTTGGGGTAAAGTTGTGGGGGGGGGCGGGGGAGAACGGGGCAACACAAATCTGAAATTAATATCGGCCGTGTCTTTCTTTCAAAAAGTATTTCGCTGTTTTGAAGGCGCCCGATCTCCGTCGTGGCTTCTCTCTCTCTCTCTCTCCTCTCTCTCTCTCTCTCTCTCTATCTCTCCTCACTTAATTACTTATTATATATATACTATATATGTGTATATATATGTATATATATAGATATATATATATATGATATATATATATATATATATAGATATATATATATATATATATATGAATACACATTGTGCTTACTATAGTACGACTGTTCCTGATTTGTCCTGAAGTAATTAAGTGAAGAGAGAGAGAGAGAGAGAAAGCCACGACGGAGGATATATATATATATATATATATATATATATATAGATATATATATATATATTATGTTGATAATATAAATGTAAGTGCTTATATATACGGATATATATGCATACATACATACGTATAATGTACACACGCTCCATATATAACTATTCATTCATACTATACATATATTAATATGTATTATATATTCATATATAGCCTATAATAATATATATAATTATAATATATAGAATAATATTCATTATATATTATTAATATAGGATATATAAGAGATATATGCATTATATATGTATATAGATATGTATTATATTCATATATATGTATAAATATAATCATATATTTAGTAGATTAATTGTTATATATATATAATGTATATATAAATACTATATATATATGAATAAATGTATATATATATATATTATATAATACTATTTATAAGGAGTATATATATCAATACCATAGCTATTTGTGGTGTGTTGTCACAAAGATACCCATCAGGCCTTGGTTGGCATGCACCGATTTCTAACCTGAATCCACAATTTATTTGTAGGTCTGTATCCATTTATTTTTTTCATGCTAGGATGCTCATTGTGATGTCATTTTAAAGCTGGAAATATGCTGTGGGAATTTTCTTTTTTCAGAGGTGGACGCGGTAAATAGACCATGTAAGTTCAACCAGTATGTCAAAATGTGTACGGTTTGCAGAAAAAAAAAGTTATTTGCCAAAGTTAAAGGATTAGCGATATGTGTTTTTTCTGCTATGTAATTATAAATTACTTTGTAAATGATAGTATAAAAATTATGATTCTCTGTTAAGACCTCGATTGCTTATCGATGCATAATTTTGTTCGGTCCCTGAAAAGATAGTTTTGCAAAAAATAGCTATCATGGTGTCCTTTCGAAACCAGGTGTGTTAAAATAGAAAAATAAAAAATAAAAAATCTCCTAAGTAAAAAGTCAAAATTACGAGATAAAGTTAGCCTCAATAATATAAAAAAAGAAAAACGTACGGAAATAAATATTTTCATAGACTGAAGTAATGTATATTATTTAAATTTGGCGTCATTTTTGGAGTCATGGGTATACAAGTAATAATTAATAAGAAAAACAACATAAGTGACAATAATTATGGCGAGTTTATTTCAACAGTATATGCCAGTTTTGATATATTATGCTTTTCCTCGAGAATCGTCCAGATTGCATTCAGAATGACATGTTTTAATAGATGTAATTAACCTCTCTCTCTCTCTCTCTCTCTCTCTCTCTCTCTCTCTCTCTCTCTCTTTGTGCGTACTTGCAGTAGCAGCACTTAGTGTTTCATCTGAAATACAAGCAGCTATCGGCAACAACGAACGCGGGGAACATCAACAAACAATCATGTGAAGTGCAGTGTTTCGTCAGTATCGAGGCAGATACTGCAACTTATTCTCTCTCTCTCTCTCTCTCTCTCAGATGTGACTGTGAAATCTCTTGTTTTATCTTTGTTTGCCCCGTAAAATACAATACTAAATCGGGTTCTTATGAGCAAATAAGGAAACTGAATCGATTTTAAATTGCATGTTAAAAAAAGTCACAGACGTACACGAAAGCGATTAATCCGGCTCTATACAAAAAAAAAAAGTCAACACTTTTAATGTTGCAGAAAATAATTCGAGAAACTGGTGCCGAATACCTCCCTTATCGATACGACTAATGACATCCCGAATTGATCCAACCCAAACGACAGAACTAAAACACCAGACGAAATCTATAATGGCCGGGCTTCCCCCATCCCCACAATCCCCCCGCCCTCAACCCCTTCCCTGATCAGCAACCCTCTCTTGCTCCCCCCCACCCCTCCCCGCATCGCCTAGCGAAAACAAGTTTTTGATGCATGAGCAGTTTTGACAAAAGCTGCCACTAACTTGTCTTATCCTCCTCCTCCTCCTCCTCCTCCTCCACCTCCACCTCCACCCTCATCCGGTTATCGAGGTTAGAATCATACAAATTGATCTATTTAAGGAGCTGTTAAGAGAACCTCCCAAAAGATAATGGGGCCTAATTAAAAATCGAGGTGTCCCCACGCAGCAGGTGAGAGCGGTTGTGCAAAAGAAAAAAGAAAAAAAAAATAACCACCACCGTGCCCTCCGAAAGATTTTTATTGGGCGCATGCGTGATGCCCTGATACCGGCGTCCTTCCTGCCTACGAGGCGTCCTTTAATCGTCACCAGAGGTGTGGCTTTTATTCCTTAACATTTCATCCTTTAATAGTGTCCGGTTTGTTAGGATCGAGGCGTGGGCAGATCTGACGACGAAGGTGTGTTCTCCTGGGCTAAGTGAATCTCGATTCCATTATTTTGCTTTGATTTTTTTTTTATGGCCAAAAATCAGCGCCGGCTAATAGTTAGATACTGTACAGACATTTGTGGCTTTTACTGGCTTGCCGTTTTATTTTTATTTATTTTCAAAATTAACATATTTATTTTTAAATCATTATATTAAACAATTTTGTAGGTAAATACCTTCCGTTTCAATTTTATGTACTTTGTATGGTGAATAAACAGCCTTAGCGAAGTCAAGTACTTATTTATTTTTCCTTTATTTGGGTTTTGCTTTTTTTTGTTTATTTAAGCTTATTAAAAAGATTATGAAATATTCCCTTGCATAAATAAATATTTTTTTTTAAAGTTATGGCTATATCAAATGTTTCCCTATTTATTTTGAGTTTTAAAGTATAGGCACTTCCTTTTTTCATATTTTATCAAATAAATCCCATTTATTTTTGGCTTAAGGTTCTGCTGCCGGAATTGCTTTTATTTTGTTTAATTTTCAGAGTTATGGTTATATATTTGTTACTAAGAAACAGTAACACATCTCTTGGTATTTACATATAATCGTTTAACACAAGTTTCTCAAGTGATTTTTTTATTTAAGCTTTCCGTTATTCATAATGAAAAATTCAACTCAAATTGGTTTATTTAATGAAAGAGTAAACAGACGTTTATTTACCTCTCGTTAATGCAAGAACAAACAGATGTTTATTCTACTTACGGTTTAATGACGAAACAAACATGAGAAGATCGTCATCTCAACACTGCTGATACAGAACTGGACTTTGGAGAACAAGGGGAGAGAGAGAGAGAGAGAGAGAGAGAGAAAGTGGAATGAGGTTAGAGCGAGGGTATTTGTCCGTGTAACGGTCACTTGCTCATCCATTGACCCGAAGGAGAGAGAGAGAGAGAGAATGAATCGAGCCAGTATTTTTGGATCCATCCACTTGTCTAAATGAGATATGTATATGTGCGCGCGTGTCTTAGAGAGAGAGAGAGAGAGAGAGAGAGAGAGAGAGCTGGGGCGCGAATGTGTATTACTGCACCGAACCGTGTGTTTGTATTACAAACATGTTTTTTGAAGAGAGGAATCGAGTGAGCAATAGCGATTTTATCCAAGCGTTTACGTGACAAATATCGCATGTGGGTTTGCGAGCCTAATGGAAATACAATCATCAACCTTGCTTTTTTGACAAATTTATTTTTCAGTTATTCATTTAACTATGTATTTGTTTTTTTTGGAACTTTCAATTGTAAATACTTAAATTTCTCCCCATCCGATAACCTTGTGACACTTGAAGTACATAGTTCATAATCTTTGTTTTTAAATTTTCTTATGTCTTTTTCTTTACTTGACATCCATGGTGTGTACGGGTGGTGTATGAATTTTCATGAACCATCTTCCATTTTGTAGGATATCCCACTTCTGGAGACTTACATAAATTTCCGAAAACCTCACAGCCCCAGAATCTTTGATCTTGAGTAGGGCTTCTTCGCTGCTTCTGAAAAGCAAAGACCTCATGGCGTACAGTGTTGAAAGGAGTGATGTTATCAAAAAAGAATTCTAAATCAAGGTCATTTATTATAAGAATAACTCTGTTATTCACATATGTACAGAATTTACAAAAGTACTCCATCTCAGTAACTGAACAGCTTTCCAACTGACAGAAAGAAACAAGAAACAATAGAATTGGCACATCACTATTCATCGTTAATACGATTCAGTCAAGGTAACAAAGACTCAACAAAAGACTCCAGCCTTGAAAACAAAATATTAGCAAATTAGCAAAGCGTCAATCCCAGTCTGTAGTTATGGGTTTCCTCTACGGGTGATTTTGCTTAATTGAGTAGTTATGTTAGCGTACTCGGGTGATGATATTGGCTGTTATTACCAGTAACTGCTTAAGCTCGGGTTTCCAGTCGGAGAAAATCAACAGAAATATTAACAGCTAAACCTACCTGAGGAAAACAATATACTTCACTTACAAATCTGTAAGGTATTTGACAGCAGCCACGAGAAGCATAATGCAGTCATTGACGTAGTGAAATCCAGATAATCATAAATGCACTGCAGTTTGCAATTTTTTTTGTAATCTAAAATTTACTGATCTACAGCTTAAAAAAGCGCCTCTAACATCAAATTAACATCTAGGATCCAATAACTTATTCCAGCACGTACTCTAATGAGATTTCTAGTTAATCATTTACACATGACTTAGAAGGGGGAGGGGCGAGGGTAGGGGGCGATGTAGGTATTTACAATACATGACAAGAACAGGTACACATAATAACTCTTTGGTACAGGGTCTCCCTGAATATAAGCAAGGAGATTTCATTTGAAATCGTCTTTCTGCTGTACAGAAGAAGAAAAACGTTATTTACAAGCACAACCTCACTATGATAACAAGCAGGAACTTCCCCAAGCGACCAATTCCCCCCAACGTTAATGAGTGTTGTTGTAAGGGATGTCGGTCGTCTCTTCCTCCTGCGCTTGCTGGTCGTCTGCGCTGTCTCGGGAGATGTCGCGGTTTTGGACAGTGTTGAACGTTATAAATCTGTCCTTAGTGCAGTTGTTAGAAGTCACCTGGGAGTACGTGTCGTACGTGTGGTCTGCAGTGGCATCACAAGGCCTCTTATATTGCTCTGATCCCGCAGCGTTCTCAAGCTGCGCGGTTCCGGCATAGCCGCCCCTCCGGTTGCTTCGAGGGCTCGCTTGACCCGCGGGGTCACCCAGGTCCAGCTCGCGAGGGGGCGGGCACGCTGGCGGCGGCGGAAGGAAGGCTGCCCAGTTCACTTTCATCCCAGAGTTCTCGGACCTTTGGTGCCACGGGCTGCCTTGGTGGACCAGACGAGGAGAGCCAGGTGCCAATAGTGCCGTGGTGGCATACGGCTCTGCCGTTTCGTTGGCATGCTGAGACCTAGGCTCGGCATACTCGTTGATTTGTTGGTCTCCTGGAAGAAGGCGCACAGAAGACAGGCCGTATTCTTTTTCACTCTCTGATGGGCGCCAGAGCTTTTGTTCACTGTACATGTTGATGGAGTGATGAGTTGGGTATATGGAAGGGTCCTGATAATGTGCCGGTGTCTGTGGCGGGTTTGACGGGGCGGATTTGTGGTGAAGTCTCCTGATGTAGAGAATAGTGCACACGAACAGCATAATGACCAAGGGAATGAGTAAGTACACCAACCAGTCAGGTTGTGCAGGAGCGTAAATCACAGATGTTTCGTTCGAGGGTTCATCCAGGTCTTGATGGCCTTGGGCCAGGCCAGATCCAAAATCAATGAGCACAGGTGCGCTAAAGGGTCCTAGGCCTGCTCCTGTCTCTGCAGCCACTTTCACACTGTAGATGCGACCAGGGGCAAGACCGTGAGCTTCAAGCCAAGGGCTGGACACAGTTTCTGTGGTCTCCGTTCCATTGTGGGTGAGAGTTACCTGGTAACCTGTGACTTTCCCACGGGCGTCTCTGCCAATCAATGAGGACCACGTGATGAGTATGGAACCGTCTTCTCTGAGGGTTGCATGGACGTCCTTTGGTGGCTCGACAGGTTCTGCAAGAGAGAATTTGTATTGTTAGGACAAATTAAATTTGATTTTTATGAGATATCATCAGCGTGGCGTTTGGCTATCTCTTCATAATAATGTTCACATCCTTTTCACTCTCTCTAAATTAATATCATCTGTCTTACACACATACACACACATATATATGTATATATATAGCACATATAATATATGTATTATATGTGTGTTTATTTGTAAAACAGGATAAAACACACAATCAAGCACAGTAAAGGAATTCCACCAAAAACTTAAAGCAATGGAAATGATTTTATTAGCTCTCGAAAGGGAACATTCTCTTCTCTCTTTCAGATAGTCATATCTGAAAGAGGAAAGGGAATGTTCCCTTCTGAAGGCTAATGAAATAATTTCCATTGCTTGAAGTTTTTGGTGGGATTCCTTTATCGTTATGTAATAGCACGGGAAATATGTGTATCGTCTTCATAATATAAATAGAAAGGGAAAAGAACAATATTGTTTTGTGTATATATTTATACAGCACACACACGTCTATATATATATTATATAATATTATATATTATATATTATATATATACACACACACATATATGTGTGTGTGTGCGTGTGCATGTATGTATGTATGTATGTATGTATGTATGTATGTATGTATGTATGCATGCAACTACAAAAGTTATACTTAACACGTTAAAGGGTACTGCAGAAGTTTCCACAATGAAATCTGTGTATATATTTGAATTCTTATTGAATTTCTTCATTTGCTAAAAGTGTTGGACAAACAGCTAGAAATACTCACTATCCTCTGGGGTGGTGAGCGTGAAAGAATTTGAAGGCGTTCCCTCGACGCTCCTCCAAAATGGTACTATGAAGAAAGAATACTCTGTATTGGGCTCCAGATTATGTAAATGATGTGCAGAGGAAGAGGACCCTAGTACAGTTGCTACTTTTACTATTCCATCTCCTGACACTGTATATACCAGGACACCCTCCACTGTTTCGTGGGCAGTCGTAAGGAACTTCCACTTCAGAAGTACACTAGTGGCACCTGTAGCAGTTGCATCAGCGAGGGTAACCGTCGGCCTAGAGAGACGACGCCTTGCATGAATGACTTGGTCCATTGTCAGTGACGGGTCCCTGGGAGGCCGTATGGTGACTGGATCTGACCAAGGGCTTGGGAAGGAGATGCCCCCTTTCGTAACTGCCCTCACCAAGAATGTGTAAATGTTGCCAGGTGTCAGGTTCTTTACAATACAGGATTCGTCCATCATGATGGTATCGGCAACCCGCCATTCATCCCACCCTTGCCTCCAGTATTCAACAATGTATTGGTGCCTTGCACCACCAATTATCTGCGAATTGGGTAACCATTTCAAGATAACGGCAGTTTCGTTAGTGAACAGAATATGAGGTTTTGAAGGAGGTGCAGGAATCGTCGTCACTGGAGCGGGCACAGCATCTTTGCTTATTCGCAATATTGCCTCTTGCTCTATGTGCCCTGTTTCTGCAGATACTTTGCAAGTGTAGATGCCCCCATCATCAACCCGGACATCTCTTATTACAAGGGCACCATTTGAAGAGAGTGAGATCCGGGCATTTTCAAAACCTTGGGCCAGTTGCCTAGCAGGTAGGTGTGCAGCTGGACGATACCACCAAGTTATTGTTGGTGTTGCAGCTTCGCTCACTGCTTCACAAGGAAATGAGGCAACACTTCCAGGTGCTAAGTTCAAGTCTTTGGGTCCTACACCAATTACAGGTGGTGGGTAGGCTTCAACAACCATTATTTCTACTTGAGCACTCACTCCTCCTCCACTACTAACTCCCCAGCAGTAATATATGCCACTGTCCTGGGTGGTAGCTGCATCCAGGTGTAAGACTTGTCCATCTTCACTCACAGATACGTGGCCACTTGATTGCTTTGGGGTGAGCAGGGCTGTTCTGTCTTGTGTAGGAAGTCGCCACAAAATGAGGGGAGCTGGGTCTCCTTCGACAACGCAAGTAATCTCTGTTGATTTCCCAGTCATCACCTGAATGTCTTGTGGACGCTGCATGAGCTCAGGGGCATCTACGACTGTTAGTGTGGCTTTTGCAGTAGCAACACCCGCCTCGTTTTGCACTTCACATACATACACTCCAGAGTCTATAGCAGTGACTTGTTCTAGAACTAGACGTTGATCTTCGATCGTAGCCCGACCAAGTGGCATGATGCCATCAAGTCTTCTCCACGTAACTGTGGGCATTGGCGATCCCTGGGCACGGCATGTTAGCTCTACCAACACACCAGACGCAGTCGTAACATTGGCAGGCTTCTTCTCAAACCAAGGAGGAACTGGGGATGAGAAAAAAAAAACACATTCTAGTCAATAAGAAGGGCATTTCTTCGGGTTTCTTGAAATCATACCTAATATTAACCACAACATTTACTTTATTTTCATATATCTGCTTACACGTATGTACACACGGGACAGTCATACATAATGTTCATATGTCAGTAATAAATGAAAAAACGAAAACCTATTAAAAAGTGCATAGTAGTTACCAGAGTGATTTTCATGTTTTTCTGGTACATTGATTCACACTTCCAGATTACGCGGTGAACATTTTGCACAAGACTGCCTGCCGCTAATTGGCGAATTATGTGCACTTTATCAATAAATGTTTTGTTACGAAAATAAGATAATGTTCGTAGCATTAAAGGAATTCAGAAAATAAAGTGAGTCACGGGAAAATTCTCAGCCAATTTTGTGGTAAATCGAATTAGGCATAAACGCTATCAGCAGCGTGGCACATTCATTTCCTTGTAAACTGGAATAATTTGAATAATTTCACATTTGAATTTATGTGAACTTTGTGTTTTCCACTTGGTGGTTCATATAGTTTCGGTCACAAATTATGAAATTATGAAAATAGCTCTAATAAAAGCTCAACATTAGAAAAAAAACTCAGAATCATTGTTTTACAGATTAGGTAATTAAGAAGTTAGGCCTAAAGACCAAACATCGACTTATAATTGGGGGTTTGGACGAATTAATTAAAAGAATCAACATTGTTCTATTGTGGGACAAAAATACTCATAATTAGAAAGAGCAGACTCATAATTGGTATCATATGAGTCACTCGTTATAAAATGACTGTGTAATGATGTTATTCGTTGTTTTGTAACGAATGATGCAAATGGCGAATGACAAAAATAACCGGTGGATCTACCCGGAAGGTTTAATTTGCTCATTTTCTCTTGATGCAACAATGAGCACCTTTCTTTCAACTAAGCTACTGATTTTGTTCGGTGCAGTCAATGTCACTCGCTGCTGAGTTTCTCAGTTCCAGATCCTCAACTGCCGATCTCAGGGTCCGGGTTCGATTCCCCTTTCTACCAACAAGGAATCAGAGGAATTTATTTCTGGTGATAGAAATCCATTTTTCAATGTGGTTCGGATCCCACAGTAAGTTGTAAGTCCCGTTGCTAAGTAACCAAGTGGTTCCTAGCCACGTAAAAATATCAGATCCTTCGGGCCAGCCCTAGGAGAGCTGTTGATCAGCTCATTGGTCTGGTAAAACTAAGATATACTAAACTTTTCTCAGTTCCAGAGCTCCTTTATTCCTCACACTGTCGTTCTATCGGAACTTCAAAAAGTTCAAGCGAAGATGCGATGTATTACTTACTACTCTAATGCTTTTCTCGTTGCATTTTAATACTTTTTTAATCTATTTATTAATTTACTGTTTATTATTAATAAGTGAGATATCTTCACTCTGTATTTCCCTTTACCTTCTCTTACTTCCTGAGTGGCCCCTTGTGGGCTTGTTCCATATTTATCTTCTGATTAATAATAATAATAATAATAATAAAAAAGCCTGTGCAAGAAACATCAGCTACCTTGCAGTAATAAGTGGTACGAGCACCAACCTGAAGGAGTGATAGAAAACGATCAGGCAAAGATCCTCTGGGACTATGGTATCAGAACGGATAGGGTGATACGTGCAAACAGACCAGACGTGACGTTGATTGACAGAGTCAAGAAGAAAGTATCACTCATTGATGTCGCAATACCATGGGACACCAGAGTTGAAGAGAAAGAGAGGGAAAAAATGGATAAGTATCAAGATCTGAAAATAGAAATAAGAAGGATATGGGATATGCCAGTGGAAATCGTACCCATAATCATAGGAGCACTAGGCACGATCCCAAGATCCCTGAAAAGGAATCTAGAAAAACTAGAGGCTGAAGTAGCTCCAGGACTCATGCAGAAGAGTGTATCCTAAAAACGGACACATAGTAAGAAAGTGATGGACCTCCTAAGAGGCAGGATGCAACCCGGAACCCCACACTATAAATGCCACCCAGTCGAATTGGAGGACTGTGATAGAGCGAAAAAAAAAAATAAAATAAATAAAATAATAATAATAATAATAATAATAATAATAATAATAATAATAATAATAATAATAATTAATAATAATAATAATAATCAAGGAACAACTCCACCGCTATGTAAATGTACATGTATTTAAATTTAAAAATGCAAGGATAGCTTTCGGGAATCTGTTCAGTTACCCTTGTCAATAAGATTGAGAAGGGGAACCGAACAGATTCCCGAAAGCTATCCTGAAAATTTTAAATTCAAGTATATGTACATTTACAAAACTGTGGATTTGTTTCTTCATTTAAAGTCATGCTACTATGAGTGTTTTTTAATAATAATAATAATAATAATAATAATAATAATAATAATAATAATAAAATAATAATAATAATATCCCATGAAAGAATTAATAAAATTGACCGTGAATCAACACCTGTCAATGACAGGAGAGCAAAACTTACTCATAATGATAAGTTCCGTCGGCGCAGTGTCGCGACTCCCAGCGACGTTCTGCGCCCTGCAGACGTACATCCCCGAATCCTCCAGTGTGACGTCTGTGATGACCAGGTCTCCATCCACCGCGACGGAGACGCGACTCGTGTTGGTCATCTCCCTCCCGTCCCTCAGCCATACCAGATGAGGCTCCGGGACGCCCTTTGGCGCCCGGCAGGGCAGCGTCACGGAATCACCGATGCGCGCCTTCACCACCGGCTCCGGATACGCCTCGAACTCGTCGGAGAGAGTGGCGATGGTCAGCGTCGCGTTCTGCGATCGCGTCGAGCCGTAGCTGTTGGAGGCGACGCACCAGTAGGTCCCCGCGTCCGATTCCCTCCTGCTGGAGGTGACCCGCAGGAAGAAGAGCGATCCCGAGGGCAGGAGCACTCTGTGGGAGCGCGTGCCCTGCGAGGACGTTACCACTTGTTGGCCATCCCGGAACCAGGTGATTCGAGCGGCGCCCGAGGCGGCGCAGTTGAGAGTCGCCGGGTCGTTCCGACGAGCGATGACGTTGCTGGGCTGTTCTCGAATCTCGGGAGCCAAGTCTGCCGGAAAGAAGACAAAACTAATTTTAATGTTTGTCGAATTTCTAGAGAAAGACAACTTAATTTAAGAAAAAAATATCAGTAATTTAAAATCAATTTGAAATAGAGCTGTTATGACGGGAAGTCAGGCCTATTAAAAAAAAAATGTTATCATCTTACAATACATCGAAAATAAAACCGCTCTCCCTTCATAATAAAATTCAACGGAAGCCACTCCCCTTCCGAAGCAACAGGTACGAAAAGAAAGAAACAAGAGAACGGCGCTAAATTATTAAACAGCTTAAGAGCCACTTTCATTTTAAAAAAGAAAAATTAAACTGGAAACAAAAGTGAAGCGCAATAATAATAATAAACAAAAGTGAGGAAAATGGAAGACGAAACGTATTTAAAAGCAGAAGAAAGTCATCCCACTTGAATGGAGAACACACTGGATAACGTCAAGCAAAACAAAGAACCTATTACGGCGAAAATATATTGTATTGGCTTAGGGGAGCTTTGCATATAAAGTGTTGAAGTTTAGTATTTGAAATCAGATTTCGACAGCTGTGCTGGAAGGCAGAATATATGGCTCCTCCTCCTCCTCCTCCTCCTCCTCCTCCTCCTCCTCCTCCTCCTCCTCCTCCTCCTCCTCTTTCTCTTTCTTTCTGCTTCTGCTTCTTCTTCTCTTTGCACCTTGCAAGACTAACGGACCTTCTTTGGTTTATACGAGGAGAGTTGCTTTCTTTTTTTTTGTCGGCTCAGAGAACTCTTTCTCTTTGGGGAATTAGGTAATAAATAGAGCGCGGAACGACGGTTGTACCTGATGGGTGTACTGCACAGAGTCGAGTTTCCTTAGATGTTCGTTTGGCCACCTTTACATTTAAGTCCTTCAAAGGAGGAGGAGAGGAAGAGAGTGAGTGAAAGCTGAACAAGATGTGGGAAGAGAATAAGAGGATGATAATGGTGTAAGTGAATGAAAACAAATGCAAATTACAGGCCATTTGAGGGGGATGTTGAACCAGGAGGAAAATTGCGGGCCTTTTCAATTTGTTTCGAGTTAACTCGCCTAAAAGAATAAATAGACAGTTTAGATAATTAAATGTTTAAAAAAAAGGTAGAACCGGTAAACTAGAAGTCATTGGCTGCCGGTCTCGGTTCTTTTAGGGAAGTGGAATATTTTAGATTTCATTTTGATTTACTGAGATTAATTTGAAGTGATTATCAGTCTTACATACTCATTCAG